>NC_143041.1:47677446-47697446 GCF_057628025.1 Oncorhynchus mykiss | reverse complement strand
GGTGGGGATAGGGAAGAAAGAAGGGATGCTGGTAGGGATAGGGAAGAAAGAAGGGATGCTGGTGGGGATAGGGAAGAAAGAATGGATGCTGGTGGGGATAGGGAAGAAGGAATGGATGCTGGTGGGGATAGGGTAGAAAGAATGGATGCTGGTGGGGATAGGGAAGAAAGAATGGATGCTGGTGGGGATAGGGAATAAAGAAGGGATGCTGGTGGGGATAGGGAAGGAAGAAGGGATGCTGGTATGGATAGGGAATCAAGATGGGATGCTGGTGGGGATAGGGAGAAAGAAGGGATGCTGGTGGGGATAGGGAAGAAAGAATGGATGCTGGTGGGGATAGGGAAGAATGAATGGATGCTGGTGGGGAAAGGGAAGAAAGATGGGATGCTGGTGGGAATAGGGAAGAAAGATGGGATGCTGGTGGTATTAGGGAAGAAAGAATGGATGCTGGTGGGGATAGGGAAGAAAGAATGGATGCTGGTGGGGATAGGGAAGAAAGAATGGATGCTTGTGGGGATAGGGAAGAAAGAAGGGATGCTGGTGGGGATAGGGAAGAAAGAAGGGATGCTGGTGGGGATAGGGAAGAAAGAAGGGATGCTGGTGGGGATAGGGAAGAAAGAAGGGATGCTGGTAGGGATAGGGAAGAAAGAAGGGATGCTGGTGGGGATAGGGAAGAAAGAATAGATGCTGGTGGGGATAGGGAATAAAGAAGGGATGCTGGTGGGGATAGGGAAGAAAGAAGGGATGCTGGTGGGGATAGGGAAGAAAGAAGGGATGCTGGTGGGGATAGGGAAGAAAGAAGGGATGCTGGTAGGGATAGGGAAGAAAGAATGGATGCTGGTGGGGATAGGGAAGAAAGAATGGATGCTGGTGGGGATAGGGAATAAAGAAGGGATGCTGGTGGGGATAGGGAAGGAAGAAGGGATGCTGGTATGGATAGGGAATAAAGATGGGATGCTGGTGGGGATAGGGAGAAAGAAGGGATGCTGGTGGGGATAGGGAAGAAATAAGGGATGCTGGTGGGGATAGGGAAGAAAGAAGGGATGCTGGTGGGGATAGGGAAGAAATAATTGATGCTGGTGGGGCTAGGGAACAAAGAAGGGATGCTGGTGGGGATAGGGAAGAAAGGAGGGATGCTGGTGGGAATAGGGAAGAAAGAAGGGATGCTGGGGGGATAGGGAAGAAAGAAGGGATGCTGGTGGGGAAAGGGAAGAAAGAATGGATGCTGGTGGTGATATGGAAGAAAGAAGGGATGCTGGTGGGGATAGGGAAGAAAAAAGGGATGCTGGTGGGGATAGGGAAGAAAGAAGGGATGCTGGTGGGGATAGGGAAGAAAGAAGGGATGCTGGTAGGGATAGGGAAGAAAGAAGGGATGCTGGTGGGGATAGGGAAGAAAGAATGGATGCTGGTGGGGATAGGGAAGAAGGAATGGATGCTGGTGGGGATAGGGAAGAAAGAATGGATGCTGGTGGGGATAGGGAAGAAAGAATGGATGCTGGTGGGGATAGGGAATAAAGAAGGGATGCTGGTGGGGATAGGGAAGGAAGAAGGGATGCTGGTATGGATAGGGAATCAAGATGGGATGCTGGTGGGGATAGGGAGAAAGAAGGGATGCTGGTGGGGATAGGGAAGAAAGAAGGGATGCTGGTGGGGATAGGGAAGAAAGAAGGGATGCTGGTGGGGATAGGGAGGAAAGAATTGATGCTGGTGGGGCTAGGGAAGAAAGAAGGGATGCTGGTGGGTATAGGGAAGAAAGGATGGATGCTGGTGGGGATAGGGAAGAAAGAATGGATGCTGGTGGGGATAGGGAATAAAGAAGGGATGCTGGTGGGGATAGGGAAGGAAGAAGGGATGCTGGTATGGATAGGTAATAAAGATGGGATGCTGGTGGGGATAGGGAGAAAGAAGGGATGCTGGTGGGGATAGGGAAGAAAGAAGGGATGCTGGTGGGGATAGGGAAGAAAGAAGGGATGCTGGTGGGGATAGGGAAGAAATAATTGATGCTGGTGGGACTAGGGAAGAAAGAAGGGATGCTGGTGGGGATAGGGAAGAAAGGAGGGATGCTGGTGGGAATAGGGAAGAAAGAAGGGATGCTGGGGGGATAGGGAAGAAAGAAGGGATGCTGGTGGGGATAGGGAAGAAAGAATGGATGCTGGTGGTGATATGGAAGAAAGAAGGGATGCTGGTGGGGATAGGGAAGAAAAAAGGGATGCTGGTGGGGATAGGGAAGAAAGAAGGGATGCTGGTGGGGATAGGGAAGAAAGAAGGGATGCTGGTAGGGATAGGGAAGAAAGAAGGGATGCTGGTGGGGATAGGGAAGAAAGAATGGATGCTGGTGGGGATAGGGAAGAAGGAATGGATGCTGGTGGGGATAGGGAAGAAAGAATGGATGCTGGTGGGGATAGGGAAGAAAGAATGGATGCTGGTGGGGATAGGGAATAAAGAAGGGATGCTGGTGGGGATAGGGAAGGAAGAAGGGATGCTGGTATGGATAGGGAATCAAGATGGGATGCTGGTGGGGATAGGGAGAAAGAAGGGATGCTGGTGGGGATAGGGAAGAAAGAAGGGATGCTGGTGGGGATAGGGAAGAAAGAAGGGATGCTGGTGGGGATAGGGAGGAAAGAATTGATGCTGGTGGGGCTAGGGAAGAAAGAAGGGATGCTGGTGGGTATAGGGAAGAAAGGATATCCAACTGGTGTTGTCATGCCATGATTATAGCCAACTGGTGTTGTCATACCATGATTATAGCCAACTGGTGTTGAACCATTCTGGGTTAAACCATCTGAACCATTCTGGGTTAAACCATCTGTACCATGTAACATAATTATTGCTTAATTACATTATTATTGAATATTGGTGCAACTGGTGTTGTCATGCCATGATTATAGCCAACTGGTGTTGTCATGCCATGATTATAGCCAACTGGTGTTGTCATACCATGATTATAGCCAACTGGTTGTGTCATACCATGATTATAGCCAACTGGTGTTGGCATGCGTGATTATAGCCAACTGGTGTTGTCATACCATGATTATAGCCAACTGGTGTTGTCATGCCATGATTATAGCCAACTGGTGTTGTCATGCCATGATTATAGCCAACTGGTGTTGTCATACCATGATTATAGCCAACTGGTTGTGTCATACCATGATTATAGCCAACTGGTGTTGGCATGCGTGATTATAGCCAACTGGTGTTGTCATACCATGATTATAGCCAACTGGTGTTGTCATGCCATGATTATAGCCAACTGGTGTTGTCATACCATGATTATAGCCAACTGGTGTTGTCATACCATGATTATAGCCAACTGGTGTTGTCATGCCATGATTATAACCAACTGGTGTTGTCATACCATGATTATAGCCAACTGGTGTTGTCATACCATGATTATAGCCAACTGGTGTTGTCATACCATGATTATATCCAACTGGTGTTGTCATGCCATGATTCTAGTCAACTGGTGTTGTCATGCCATGATTATAGCCAACTGGTGTTGTCATACCATGATTATAGCCAACTGGTGTTGTCATACCATGATTATAGCCAACTGGTGTTGATTATATCCAACTGGTGTTGTCATGCCATGATTATAGCCAACTGGTGTTGTCATACCATGATTATAGCCAACTGGTGTTGATTATATCCATCTGGTGTTGTCATGCCATGATTATATCCAACTGGTGTTGATTATATCCATCTGGTGTTGTGATACCATGATTATATCCAACTGGTGTTGTCATGCCATGATTATATCCAACTGGTGTTGTCATACCATGATTATAGCCAACTGGTGTTGATTATATCCATCTGGTGTTGTCATACCATGATTATATCCATCTGGTGTTGTCATGCCATGATTATAGCCAACTGGTGTTGTCATGCCATGATTATAGCCAACTGGTGTTGATTATATCCAACTGGTGTTGTCATGCCATGATTATATCCAACTGGTGTTGTCATGCCATGATTATATCCATCTGGTGTTGTCATGCCATGATTATATCCATCTGGTGTTGTCATGCGTGATTATATCCAACTGGTGTTGTCATGCCATGATTATATCCAACTGGTGTTGTCATGCCATGATTATAGCCAACTGGTGTTGTCATACCATGATTATAGCCAACTGGTGTTGAACCATTCTGGGTTAAACCATCTGAACCATTCTGGGTTAAACCATCTGTACCATCCTGGGTTAAACCATCTGTACCATCCTGGGTTAAACCATCTGTACCATCCAGGGTTAAACCATCTGTACCATCCTGGGTTAAACCATCTGTACCATCCTGGGTTAAACCATCTGTACCATCCTGGGTTAAACCATCTGAACCATTCTGGGTTAAACCATCTGTACTATACTAGGACATCCAGGGTAAAAACACATTTCAAGCACATCCTCTAGAGCAGAGGTGTCCAACTCAGTCCTCGGAGGGCCGAGTGTCTGCGGGTTTTCGCTCCACCCTTGCACTTGACTGATGAATGAATGTCACTAATTAGTAATGAACTCTCCTCACCTCGTTGTCCAGGTCTTAACTGAAAGGAAAACCAAAAACCTGCAGACTCTCGGCCCTACGTGGAATGAGTTTGACACCCCTGTCTAGAGTCTAGATTGATGAATTAGAGCGAGGTGTGGTGAGACCGACGTGTGTCACAGGAAATCAATGTCATTATGCTACTACACTACTATACTGCAACGCAAAGAATGACTGTCTGTCAGTATCAGCTGGATCAATGAATAATGGAACGGACTGACTGTCAGTATCAGCTGGATCAATGAATAATGCATGGTACCTGTCTCCTATCTTCTTCTCTTTTTCCTCCTCTCTCCCTCACTCTCTGCCCGCCTTCCATCTCCTCCTTCCATTCTCAGTCACTCTCTCCTCCTCTCTCCCTCAATCTCTGCCCGCCTTCCATCTCCTCCTTCCCTTCACAGTCACTCTCTCCTCCTCTCTCCCTCACTCTCTGCCCGCCTTCCATCTCCTCCTTCCCTTCTCAGTCACTCTCTCCTCCTCTCTCCCTCACTCTCTGCCCACCTTCCATCCCCTCCTTCCCTTCTCAGTCACTCTCTCCTCTTCTCTCCCTCACTCTCTGCCCGCCTTCCATCTCCTCCTTCCCTTCTCAGTCACTCTCTCCTCCTCTCTCCCTCACTCTCTGCCCACCTTCCATCCCCTCCTTCCCTTCTCAGTCACTCTCTCCTCTCTCTCCCTCCCTCACTCTCTCCTCTCTCTCTCTCCCTCACTCTCTCCTCTCTCTCTCCCTCACTCTCTCCATCCCATTTCCTTTATATGTGTTCACCTCTTTCATAGTGGTGCCCTTTTCCCCTTTCTCCTCTTCCTCACTCTCCATCCCTCGCTTCATCTCTGTTCACGTCTCTCAGTGACCCTATCCTGACCCGGTCTCTAAGTGATGACATCATGGGGATTTACAGCCCAGACAGTGCACCACCTCTCTGTCTCTCCTATGACATCTTGAGCGTGCTGTCTCTGATCAACTCTCTCGTTAGCTCTCTCAGAATGATCTTCTTGACCCTAACCAGTCAGGCTTCAAGACGGGTCACTCAACAGAGACTGCTCTTCTCTGTGTCACAGAGGTCTCTCTGCTCTGCCAAAGCTGACTCTCTCTCTCCTCAGTTCTCATCCTCATAGAATTCTCTGATGTCTTGGACACAGTGAACCATCAGATCCTCCTCTCCACCCTCTCAGGGCTGAGTGTCTCAGACTCTATCAGATCCTCCTCTCCACCCTCTCAGGGCTGGGTGTCTCAGGCTCTGCCTCCTCTCACCCTCTCAGGGCTGGATGTCTCAGGCTCTATCCGATCCTCCTCTCCACCCTCTCAGGGCTGAGTGTCTCAGACTCTATCAGATCCTCCTCTCCACCCTCTCAGGGCTGGGAGTCTCAGACTCTATCAGATCCTCTTCTCCACCCTGTCCATCTTCCCCCTGATGCTAGGACAGCAGAGTCCCTGTCCATCTTCCCCCTGATGCTAGGACATCAGAGACCCTGTCCATCTCCCCCTGAATCTAGGACAGCAGAGTCCCTGCCCATCTTCCCGAAAGGACCTGAAACCCTACCTCTTCAAAAAAGTATCTTAAATAATCCCCCTCCTCATCACGACCCCCCCAATTATTTTTTTTAAAACACCAACATTTGCACTTAACCCCCCTCCCGTTCTAGCTCTCACTTTACTGATAACTACTTTATAGGAAAAGTGTACTGTATGCCTGTGATATGTTGTGGTTCCACCTAACTATTTTAAGATTAGTGGACTGACTGAAAATCGCTCTGGATAAGAGTGTCTGTAAAATGTTTCTCCCCCTCTCGCGCTTCTTCTCCCCGTCTCGCGCTTCTTAACCCCCTCTCGCGCTTCTTCTCCCCCTCTCGCGCTTCTTCTCCCCCTCTCGTGCTTCTTCTCCCCCTCTCGTGCTTCTTCTCCCCCTCTCGCGCTTCTTCTCCCCCTCTCGTGCTTCTTCTCCCCCTCTCGCGCTTCTTCTCCCCCTCTCGCGCTTCTTCTCACCCTCTCGCGCTTCTTCTCCCCCTCTCGCGCTTCTTCTCTCCCTCTCGCGCTTCTTCTCCCCCTCTCGTGCTTCTTCTCCCCCTCTCGTGCTTCTTCTCTCCCTCTCGTGCTTCTTCTCCCCCTCTCGCGCTTCTTCTCCCCCTCTCGCGCTTCTTCTCCCCCTCTCGCGCTTCTTCTCTCCCTCTCGCGCTTCTTTTCGCCCTCCCGCTCTTGCTCCCCCTCTGATGTGAGAGACAAAGGGAAGATATCTGGCTCTTTAAGGTAGCATGCTTCTCTGAAGGAAAAGGAACTTCCCTCAGCTCCTTACTTCAATAGGCTACTACACTAATGGACTATATCCCAATTTGGATTGGAGAACATGCAGATTTTAAAGTGGTGAGCTGCACAGGATTGGAGAACAAGCAGATTTTAAAATTGGTGAGTGGTCCTAACCTCTGAAAGTGAAGCTATGCCATCCATGGTGGGGGAAGACATTGAGTGTGACACACATTCCTCCTAACCTCTGAAAGTGAAGCCATGCCATCCATGGTGGGGGAAGACATTGAGTGTGACACACATTCCTCCTAACCTCTGAAAGTCAAGCCATGCCATCCATGGTGGGGGAAGACATTGAGTGTGACACACATTCCTCCTAACCTCTGAAAGTCAAGCCATACCATCCATGGTGGGGGAAGACATTGAGTGTGACACACATTCCTCCTAACCTCTGAAAGTCAAGCCATACCATCCATGGTGGGGGAAGACATTGAGTGTGACACACATTCCTCCTAACCTCTGAAAGTCAAGCAATGCCATCCATGGTGGGGGAAGACATTGAGTGTGACACACATTCCTCCTAACCTCTGAAAGTCAAGCCATACCATCCATGGTGGGGGAAGACATTGAGTGTGACACACATTCCTCCTAACCTCCCTCTCTTCTCTCTTTCTACCACTCTCTCCATGTCTCTATGTAAATACAGCTGAGACACTGCTATACCTTCACCCTCAGTCCCCATGGACTCACTGTTAGCTAAACCTAACGGCCTAAAAAATGTATGTGTGTGTGCGTGCGTGCGTGTGTATGTGTGTGCGTGCGTGTGTGTGTGTGTGTTTCCGTGATCCAAGGGTGACAGAGGTCACTCCAAGGACAGCTATGATGAATGCTCACCACTTGACATTTCTCTCTTCTCATTAAACTTAAACGCAGAACCTTTTCATGCCTGGAGATTCCACTACTAAGTGGTGGAATTCTACCTCCAAATGTGTGCATCTTTTCTCTCAAACCGACAAAGCTTAGAGCTAATGGTCTTGACCTACATGCAGGGGAAATATTTGGATATATGAACACATTTTGCATCATTTGTATGCTCAGTTTTATGTGTGTTTTTTTCCCCCCTGTGATCATTTATAATGAACACATAAACGGTGTAAAACTGAGGCAAAACTATCCACTTTCTCTTTAAAACCTATAAAACTAAGACCCAGTCTGTCTCAGACTAGACCAGAATCCATTCAGACTACAACAATAAACCCCCCCGAGCAGCAGCTTGGTTATCTGACCAGTTCTCCCTACACCCTCAGAAGACAATGCTGTTGGGCAACCCACATTAAAAAGTATTACAATAAGATACGAACTAAAAAAAAAAAACATACTAACAAGTAAACCCCATAAATTACCTGGGGATAGAGTTGGACCAGCCTGGTCACAGGTAAACTGTTGTACCTGGGGATAGAGTTGGACCAGCCTGGTCACAGGTAAACTGTTGTACCTGAGGACAGAGTTGGACCAGCCTGGTCACAGGTAAACTGTTGTACCTGGGGATAGAGTTGGACCAGCCTGGTCACAGGTAAACTGTTGTACCTGGGGATAGAGTTGGACCAGCCTGGTCACAGGTAAACTGTTGTACCTGGGGATAGAGTTGGACCAGCCTGGTCACAGGTAAACTGTTGTACCTGAGGACAGAGTTGGACCAGCCTGGTCACAGGTAAACTGTTGTACCTGGGGATAGAGTTGGACCAGCCTGGTCACAGGTAAACTGTTGTACCTGAGGACAGAGTTGGACCAGCCTGGTCACAGGTAAACTTTTGTACCTGGGGATGGAGTTGGACCAGCCTGGTCACAGGTAAACTGTTGTACCTGAGGACAGAGTTGGACCAGCCTGGTCACAGGTAAACTTTTGTACCTGGGGATGGAGTTGGGCCAGCCTGGTCACAGGTAAACTGTTGTACCTGGGGATAGAGTTGGACTAACACCTGAACTGAACAGGCCAGCCTGGTCACAGGTAAACTGTTGTATCTGAGGACAGAGTTGGACCAGCCTGGTCACAGGTAAACTTTTGTACCTGGGGATGGAGTTGGGCCAGCCTGGTCACAGGTAAACTGTTGTACCTGGGGATAGAGTTGGGCCAGCCTGGTCACAGGTAAACTGTTGTATCTGAGGACAGAGTTGGACCAGCCTGGTCACAGGTAAACTGTTGTACCTGGGGATGGAGTTGGGCTAGCCTGGTCACAGGTAAACTGTTGTACCTGAGGACAGAGTTGGGCCAGCCTGGTCACAGTTAAACTGTTGTATCTGGGGATAGAGTTGGACCAGCCTTGTCACAGTTAAACTGTTGTATCTGGGGATAGAGTTGGACCAGCCTGGTCACAGGTAAACTGCTGTCTGGGATTGGCACACTAAAAGGGCAAATCTGCACACCCTCCTTGCAATCTACCACAGCATGACAACAACTCAGCTGGACAACTGTGCCACAGTGGCTTCTCAACAAGACAGGTCTGTTAACAGCTACAGCTTCCCACCTGACATCAGAGCAAAAAGACAGGTATATAACCAGCTACAGCTTCCCACCTGACATCAGAGCAACAAGACAGGTCTATAACCAGCTACAGCTATCATTAACAGGGCTGCTGGTATTATGACCGGACATTGACGGAGGGATGGAAACACCGAGGGACCACTACAACACCCCCAGTGCCTGTTTTTATTGACAGAGCTGTAATTGTAGAGTTGTCTGACGGAAACGGAAAGAACATAAAAACACATAATAGCAATACTAGTGGTATTAACGTAGCTAATAGGATTCATATCTTAATAAGCACATAATAGTAGTACTAGTGGTATTAACGTAGCTAATAGGATTCATATCTTAATAAGCACATAATAGTAGTACTAGTGGTATTAACGTAGCTAATAGGATTCATATCTTAATAAGCACATAATAGTAGTACTAGTGGTATTAACGTAGCTAATAGGATTCATATCTTAATAAGCACATAATAGTAGTACTAGTGGTATTAACGTAGCTAATAGGATTCATATCTTAATAAGACCTTCCTCCATGACTTTACTTTTCTATGTCTGGTCAGTTTTTCTCTTGTCATCGCCTTCTTATGAATATTTCCCTAAACCAACCAATTAGCACTCCCTAACAAAGGGCATTGTCAGTGTCTTATGAATATTTCCCTAAACCAACCAATTAGCACTCCCTAACAAAGGGCAGTGTCAGTGTCTTATGAATATTTCCCTAAACCAACCAATTAGCACTCCCTAACAAAGGGCAGTGTCAGTGTCTTATGAATATTTCCCCAAATCAACCAATTAGCACTCCCTAACAAAGGGCAGTGTCAGTGTCTTATGAATATTTCCCCAAATCAACCAATTAGCACTCCCTAACAAAGGGCAGTGTCAGTGTCTTATGAATATTTCCCCAAATCAACCAATTAGCACTCCCTAACAAAGGGCAGTGTCAGTGTCTTATGAATATTATCTTCTTTTTTATATATAACATCAACAAGCTTCCTGGATTAGTAGAGCACCTGAGCAGCATCTAAAGCCTAGGATGGAACCGTCTGGCTCCACCATCAGCGGTAAACACGACGACTCCTCCTGAATGTAACGTGTCATCTATTGATCGCTACATACATTCAGTCGGAATCTGCCATCCTATAAGGCGTTTTGTGTGACTTCAAAAAAGGAGGGGCGTTGTACAAAACAAAATTCATCCGCGGGTTGGATCGTCTCTAAACCAATCGGTGTCAAAGTTGAAGACGTTATGGTGTAGGCCCGACTCTGGCCCATCTCATCAGTTCCTGGCACCAATCGAAACGGTCAGAACGTGTTCAGGGAGGGAGGCTAATCCAGATACGCCGGTTGGCCGGAGCATACTACTCCGCACCATTCAGAGTACATTCTCCCAGGATGTTCTTGTGAGGACTAGAGTGTGGGTCAATGCTTAAAAAGGTTCATTTGAGAAGCTCTCACACTCCCCCTACTGTATTACCTCACGCTTTATCTCCCCATTCACTGGGTAGCTAGCCAGTTAACCCTATTGACTAACTATGGACTTATCCATTCACTGGGTAGCTAGCCAGTTAACCCTATTGACTAACTATAGCCAGTAAACCCTATTGACTAACTATGGACTTATCCATTCAACTGAACCTTCTTCCAGCCAGAACAATGGCAACAATAGAGACACAACAAGATGTACAGAAAGCAAACGTTTTACTTCATGTGAATCGTAATAATGCAGTGGTGTAAAGTACTGAAGTAAAAATACTGTAAAGTACTACTTAAGTCGTGTTTTTTAGGGTATCTGTACTTTACTATTTATATTTTTGACAACTTTTGCTTTACTACATTCCTAAATTCCTAAAGAAAACTAAAACAGGGAATTTTTACTAGGATTAAATGTCAGGAATTCTGAAAAACTGAATTTAAATGTATTTGTCTAAGGTTGATGTAAACTTCCGACTTCAACTGTGTGTTGAACCATATTACGTTATACAGGTAAGTCAATAAAGGACAAATTGTTTTTTATAAAGATGACCTATCAAACATAATAAACACCAATAATCAACTACTTCATACATTTCCCCTGACATCCAAAAGTACTCGTTACATTTCGAACGCTTTGGTCCAACATACACTACCGGTCAAAGGATTTAAAACACCGACTCATTCAAGGGTTTTTCTTTATTTTAAAACTTTTCTACATTGTAGAATAATGGTGAAAACATCAAAACTATGAAATAACACATATGGAATCATGTAGTAACCCAAAAAAAAGAAGTGTTAAAACAAATCAAGATATATTTTACAGTTGAACATGAGTCACAGAAGTTCCAAAATAATAAAGACGTTTCAAATGTCATATTATATATATATACAGTGTTGTAATGATGTGCAAATGGTTAAGTACAAAAGGGAAAATAAACATAAATATGGGTTATGGCTATTGAGAAAGGCCGCCGTAGGCAGACATGGTTCTCAAGAGAAGACAGGCTATGTGCTCACTGCCCACAAAATGAGGTGGAAACTGAGCTGCACTTCCTAACCTCCTGCCCAATGTATGACCATATTAGAGAGACATATTTCCCTCAGATTACACAGATCCACAAAGAATTTGAAAACAAATCAAACATTGATAAACTCCATATCTATTAGATGAAATACCACAGTG
The DNA here is from genome assembly GCF_057628025.1 of Oncorhynchus mykiss. Taxonomy (NCBI): domain Eukaryota; kingdom Metazoa; phylum Chordata; class Actinopteri; order Salmoniformes; family Salmonidae; genus Oncorhynchus; species Oncorhynchus mykiss. The sequence goes on along the minus strand of NC_143041.1, from coordinate 47,685,487 downwards.
TGCCATCACAGCAGCAAGATGTGTGGCCCGTAGCCATGAGAAAAGGGCAACCAGTGAAGAACGAACAACACTGTGAATACAACCCATATTTATGTTTATTTATTTTATTCATCTTCGCTTTGCACATCCTTACAATGATGTATATAGACAGAATATTTCTATATTATTGTGGAACTTTTGTGTTATAATTGACTGTTCATTTTTTATTGTTTATTTCACTTTATCCATTACACTTGCTTCGGCAACGTAAACACGTTTCCCAATAAATACATAATTAATAAATAAAGCTTACATTTAAATTACTACACCCCCTTGAAATTGAAATGAGAGAGGGAGAGGAGAGAAGGAGAGAGAGGAGAGAAGGAGAGTAGAAGGAGAGACCGAGAGAGGTAGAGAAGGAGAGAACGAGAGAAGAATGAGAGAAGAAGGAGAGACAGAGAGAGGGAGAGAAGGAGAGAGGGAGAGAAGGAGAGAGAGGAGAGAAGAAGAGAAGGAGAGAAGAAGGAGAGACAGAGAGAGGTAGAGAATGAGAGAAGAAGAGAATGAGAGAAGAAGGAGAGACAGAGGGAGAGAAGGAGAGAGGGAGAGAAGGAGAGAAGGAGAGAAGGAGAGACAGAGAGAGGTAGAGAAGGAGAGAAGAAGAGAATGAGAGAAGGAGAGACAGAGAGAGGGAGAGAAGGAGAGAGGGAGAGAAGGAGAGAGAGGAGATAAGAAGAGAAGGAGAGAAGAAGAAGAGACAGAGAGAGGGAGAGAAGAAGAAGGATCTAGGAAGTGACCAGCCAACCCAAGCCCAGCCCAAGCCAGTCTTAAAGACAGGAAGTAAATACTATAGGTTACATTTCTCCAGACGTATCCCTCAACTTTAGAGCAAACTGTGGCCAGATGAAGCAGTAACTGGATGAGTGCTGAGGTGTTATAGTCCTAACACTTATACACACATACTTCAGCTCTGTCACTCAAGGCTCGCGATCAAATGTCACTGGCTCAGTGTGTGACTAATTATTATACCACCTGTCATGTCCTTATGTTACCCTCACACCTCTCCCCTGCACCCCACCTCTTCAGCCCCCATCTACCCCACCCTAAAGTTCCTGCCCCCTACACCCACTCCTGCCCCCTAAACCCTACCGTCCCTGCCCCCTTACAGCCCCTCCTGGCCCCTAAACCCCCTCTCGTCCCCTACACCCCTGACCCCTACACCCACTCCTGCCCCCTACACCCCCCCTGCCCCCACTTTCCCTCATGTCCCCCCTGTCCCCCCTTGCCCCCTGTTGTAGCCTATTGGACAGCTTATAGCTCCTCCCCTCCTGCCCCCTATCGTAGCCTATTGGGCAGCTTATAGCTCCTCCCCTCTGCATGATTAATATTTCTAACCCTAACCCCTCCACCATTCACTGAGGGAGAGAGAGAAATGGAGAAATAGAGAGAGAGAGGGAAGTTTAAACTTTAGACTCACTCTCTGGCTGTTTCTCATTTGGGCTGATTGAGCGGACAAAGTCGTGTGGAGTCATGTAAACCTCTGCATCTCCCTGCTCACTGATGATCTTCAGCGTGGCGAAGTAACGGAAGATCTTGTCTGGAGTGGAGTAGGCTCTTATCCTATTCTCATACTCCATCACCTGGGGAGGGGGGGAGAGGGAGAGGGGAGAGAGAGTGAGAGAGGAGAGGGACAGGAGAGAGAGAGGGACAGGGAGAGAAAGAGAGAGAGAGTGGGAGGGGGAAAGAGGGGAGAGGGAGAGGGGAGAGAGAGGGACATGTGAGAGAAACGGAGAGAGAGAGGGACAGGAGAGAGAGAGGGACAGGAGAGATAAACAGAGAGAGAGAGGGACAGGAGAGAGAGAGGGACAGGAGAGAGAGAGGGACAGGACAGAGAGAGGGACAGGGAGAGAAAGAGAGAGAGGAGAGGGACAGGAGAGAGAGAGGGACAGGAGAGAGAGGGACAGGGAGAGAAAGAGAGAGAGGAGAGGGACAGGAGAGAGAGAGGGACAGGGAGAGAGAGAGGGACAGGGAGAGAGAGGGACAGGGAGAGAGAGGGACAGGAGAGAGAGAGGGACAGGAGAGAGAGAGGGACAGGAGAGAGAGAGGGACATAGAGAGAGGGACAGGAGAGAGAGAGGGACAGGGAGAGAAACAGAGAGAGGAGAGGGACAGGAGATAGAGAGAGACAGGAGAGAGAGAGAGAGAGAGGGGGAGGGAGAAAGAGGGGAGAGGGACAGGAGAGAGAGAGAGGGACAGGGAGAGAAAGAGAGAGAGGGGGAGGGGGAAAGAGGGGAGAGGGAGAGGGGAGAGGAACGGAGAGAGGAGAGGGACAGGAGAGAGAGAGGGACAGGAGAGAGAGAGGGACAGGAGAGAGAGAGAGAGAGAGGAGAGGGACAGGAGAGAGAGAGGGACAGGAGAGAGAGAGGAGAGGGACAGGAGAGAGAGAGGAGAGGGACAGGAGAGAGAGAGGGACAGGAGAGAGAGAGGGACAGGAGAGAGAGAGGGACAGGGAGAGAGAGGAACAGGAAAGAGAGATGGACAGGAAAGAGAGATGGACAGGGAGAGAGAGGGACAGGGGAGAGAGAGGGGCAGGAGAGAGAGAGGGACAGGGGGAGAGAGAGACAGGAGAGAGAGAGGGACAGGGAGAGAGAGGGACATGAGAGAGAGAGGGACAGGAGAGAGAGAGGGACAGGGAGAGAGAGGGACAGGAGAGAGAGAGGGACAGGAGAGAGAGAGGGACAGGAGAGAGAGAAAGGGAGAGCGAGTGAGGGACAGGGTTGAGAAAGAGAGAGAGGGGGGAGGGGGAAAGAGGGGAGAGGGAGAGAAAGAGGGAAATACGAGAGAGAGAGTGGAGAGAAGGAGAGGGGAGAGGAAGACAGGGGAAGAGAAAGGGAGGAAGAGGGTAAGAGAACATGTGTACTGTCAGAGACCATTTCCAGTCTTTAAATAGGCCTGTCATTCTATTGGGCGTTCAGGAGTACAACAGTTCATCTGTTAAGAAGCAAGGGGTTTGGATGAAGCTTGATGAGTTTGGACAGGTTGTCATCACACTCACTTGTCCCCACAGGGAGGGGGCATCGCGTCAATGTGCCATGGGACAGCTTAGCTGTCATATACACTCAGGCAGAGTGGATGAGGAAAACACATTCAGAGTAACTACGAAATGTCCCCCACACAAATACAGCTAGCTAGCTAGGGAGACTAGATGTAACGGCGTTCTTCGTTTGTTGAAAGAGAGGACCGAAATGCAGCGTGTTGGTTAATCATGTTCTTTAGTGAATGACTGACGATACATGAAATAACTAAATAAATACGAAAACAACAAACGGAACGTGAAACCTAATACAGCCTATCTGGTGAACACTACACAAAGACAGGAACAATCACCCACAAACACACAGTGAAACCCAGGCTACCTAAGTATGATTCTCAATCAGAGACAACTAATGACACCTGCCTCTGATTGAGAACCATACTAGGCCGAAAACATAGAACTGCCCCAAAACATAGAAAAACAAACATAGACTGCCCACCCAACTCACGCCCTGACCATACTAAATAAATGCAAAACAAAGGAAATAGAGGTCAGAACGTGACAGTACCCCCCCCCAAAGGTGCGGACTCCGGCCGCAAAACCTTGACCTATAGGGGAGGGTCTGGGTGGGCGTCTGTCCGCGGTGGCGGCTCTGGCGCGGGACGCGGACCCCACTTCGCCATTGTCTTAGTCCGCCTTATTGTCCGCCTCCGTGGCTTACTCACCATGCCCACCCCTCTCAATGACCCCACTGGACAGAGGGGCTGCTTGGGACAGAGGGGCAGCTCGGGACAGAGGTGAAGCAGCTGCTTGGGACAGAGGGACAGCTGCTCGGGACAGAGGGACAGCTGCTCGGGACAGAGGGACAGCTGCTCGGGACAGAGGGACAGCTGCTCGGGACAGAGGGACAGCTGCTCGGGACAGAGGGACAGCTGCTCGGGACAGAGGGGCAGCTGCTCCGGGCGGAGGGGCTCTAGCGGCCCCTGGCTGACTGGCGGCACTGGCAGCCCCTGGCTGACTGGCGGCCCCTGGCTGACTGGCGGCACTGGCGGCCCCTGGTTGACTGGCGGCACTGGCGGCCCCTGGCTGACTGGCGGCCCCTGGCTGACGGGCGGCACTGGCGGCCCCTGGTTGACTGGCGGCACTGGCGGCCCCTGGCTGACTGGCGGCACTGGCGGCCCCTGGCTGACTGGCGGCACTGGCGGCCCCTGGCTGACGGGCGGCACTGGCGGCCCCGGGCAGACGGGCGGCACTGGCGGCGCCGGGCAGACGGGCGGCACTGGCGGCGCCGGGCAGACGGGCGGCACTGGCGGCGCTGGGCAGACGGGCGGCACTGGCGGCGCTGGGCAGACGGGCGGCACTGGCGGCGCTGGGCAGACGGGCGGCACTGGCGGCGCTGGGTAGACGGGCGGCGCTGGCGCTGGGCAGACGGGCGGCGCTGGCGGCGTTGGGCAGACGGGCGGCGCTGGCGGCGTTGGGCAGACGGGCGGCGCTGGCGGCGTTGGGCAGACGGGCGGCGCTGGCGGCGTTGGGCAGACGGGCGGCGCTGGCGCTGGGCAGACGGGAAGCTCCGGCAACGCTGGGCTGAGTAGCTCTCCTAGCGCCGAACAGGCGGGAGACTCCGGCAGAGGTGCCGGACAGGCGGGAGGCTCCGGCAGAGGCGCCGGACAGGCGGGAGGCTCCGGCAGCGCTGGACAGGAGTTAGGCTCTGGTAGTGCTGGACAGGCGAGGCGCACTGTAGGCCTGATGCGTGGTGCTGGCACTGGTGGTACAGGGCCGAGGACAAGCACAGGAAGCCTTGTGCGGGGAGCTGCTACCGGAGGGCTGGGGTGTGGAGGTGGTACTGGAAAGACCGGACCGTGCAGGCGCACTGGAGCTCTTGAGCACCGAGCCTGCCCAACCTTACCTGGTTGAATGCTCACGGTCGCCCTGCCAGTGCGGCGTGGTGGAATAGCCCGCACTGGGCTATGCAGGCGAACCGGAGACACCGAGCGCAAGGCTGGTGCCATGTAAGCCGGCCCAAGGAGACGCACTGGGGACCAGCTGCGTAGAGCCGGCTTCATGGCATTAGGCTCGACGCTCAATCTAGCCCGGCCGACACGCGGAGCTGGAATATACCGCACCGGGCTATGCACCCGCACTGGAGACACCGTGCGCACCACTGCATAACACGGTGCCTGTCCGGTCTCTCTAGCCCCCCGGTAAGCACAGGGAGTCTGCCCAGGTCAGCCATAGCCATACTCCCTGTTAGCCCCCCCCCAAGAAATTTTTGGGGCTGCCTCTCGGGCTTCCTTCCGCGCCGCCGTGCCTGCTTCGCCAACTCCATTCTCTGATAACCTTCCGCGCACTGCTCCATCGAATCCCAGGCGGGCTCCGGCACTCTCCCTGGGTCGGCCGCCCACCTGTCGATCTCCTCCCAAGTAGTATACTCCATGCCATTGCTGTCCATAACGTCCTCCTTTCGCTGCTGCCTGTTAACACGCTGCTCGGTCCGAGTTGGGTGGGTGATTCTGTAACGTCGTTCTTCGTTTGTTGAAAGAGAGGACCGAAATGCAGCGTGTTGGTTAATCATGTTCTTTAATGAATGACTGACGATACATGAAATAACTAAATAAATACGAAAACAACAAACGGAACGTGAAACCTAATACAGCCTATCTGGTGAACACTACACAAAGACAGGAACAATCACCCACAAACACACAGTGAAACCCAGGCTACCTAAGTATGATTCTCAATCAGAGACAACTAATGACACCTGCCTCTGATTGAGAACCATACTAGGCCGAAAACATAGAACTGCCCCAAAACATAGAAAAACAAACATAGACTGCCCACCCAACTCACGCCCTGACCATACTAAATAAATGCAAAACAAAGGAAATAGAGGTCAGAACGTGACACTAGAGGAGAGGAACCAGCTAGCTAGGGAGACTAGAGGAGGAGGGGAACCAGCTAGCATCTAAATATCACATATGTATGAAGGTTTTAATAGTCTGAAAGCCAACTGGGGCAATAACAGACAGTTCTTTATGGCTACGTTGTAAAAAAAAAAAGATTTCACCTTTATTTAACCAGGTAGGCTAGTTGAGAACACCTTTATTTAACCAGGTAGGCCAGTTGAGAACACCTTTATTTAACCAGGTAGGCCAGTTGAGAACAAGTTCCCTTTATTTAACCAGGTAGGCTAGTTGAGAACAAGTTCCCTTTATTTAACCAGGTAGGCTAGTTGAGAACAAGTTCCCTTTATTTAACCAGGTAGGCTAGTTGAGAACAAGTTCTCATTTACAACTGCAACCTGGCCAAGATAAAGCACAGCAGGTCGACACATACAACAACAGAGTTACACATGGAATTAACAAACATACAGTCAGAAATACGGCAGAGGCGCCGGACAGGCGGGAGGCTCCGGCAGCGCTGGACAGGAGTTAGGCTCTGGTAGTGCTGGACAGGCGAGGCGCACTGTAGGCCTGATGCGTGGTGCTGGCACTGGTGGTACAGGGCCGAGGACAAGCACAGGAAGCCTTGTGCGGGGAGCTGCTACCGGAGGGCTGGGGTGTGGAGGTGGTACTGGAAAGACCGGACCGTGCAGGCGCACTGGAGCTCTTGAGCACCGAGCCTGCCCAACCTTACCTGGTTGAATGCTCACGGTCGCCCTGCCAGTGCGGCGTGGTGGAATAGCCCGCACTGGGCTATGCAGGCGAACCGGAGACACCGAGCGCAAGGCTGGTGCCATGTAAGCCGGCCCAAGGAGACGCACTGGGGACCAGCTGCGTAGAGCCGGCTTCATGGCATTAGGCTCGACGCTCAATCTAGCCCGGCCGACACGCGGAGCTGGAATATACCGCACCGGGCTATGCACCCGCACTGGAGACACCGTGCGCACCACTGCATAACACGGTGCCTGTCCGGTCTCTCTAGCCCCCCGGTAAGCACAGGGAGTCTGCCCAGGTCTCCTACCTGGCGTAGCCATACTCCCTGTTAGCCCCCCCCCAAGAAATGTTTGGGGCTGCCTCTCGGGCTTCCTTCCGCGCCGCCGTGCCTGCTTCGCCAACTCCATTCTCTGATAACCTTCCGCGCACTGCTCCATCGAATCCCAGGCGGGCTCCGGCACTCTCCCTGGGTCGGCCGCCCACCTGTCGATCTCCTCCCAAGTAGTATACTCCATGCCATTGCTGTCCATAACGTCCTCCTTTCGCTGCTGCCTGTTAACACGCTGCTCGGTCCGAGTTGGGTGGGTGATTCTGTAACGTCGTTCTTCGTTTGTTGAAAGAGAGGACCGAAATGCAGCGTGTTGGTTAATCATGTTCTTTAATGAATGACTGACGATACATGAAATAACTAAATAAATACGAAAACAACAAACGGAACGTGAAACCTAATACAGCCTATCTGGTGAACACTACACAAAGACAGGAACAATCACCCACAAACACACAGTGAAACCCAGGCTACCTAAGTATGATTCTCAATCAGAGACAACTAATGACACCTGCCTCTGATTGAGAACCATACTAGGCCGAAAACATAGAACTGCCCCAAAACATAGAAAAACAAACATAGACTGCCCACCCAACTCACGCCCTGACCATACTAAATAAATGCAAAACAAAGGAAATAGAGGTCAGAACGTGACACTAGAGGAGAGGAACCAGCTAGCTAGGGAGACTAGAGGAGGAGGGGAACCAGCTAGCATCTAAATATCACATATGTATGAAGGTTTTAATAGTCTGAAAGCCAACTGGGGCAATAACAGACAGTTCTTTATGGCTACGTTGTAAAAAAAAAAAAGATTTCACCTTTATTTAACCAGGTAGGCTAGTTGAGAACACCTTTATTTAACCAGGTAGGCCAGTTGAGAACACCTTTATTTAACCAGGTAGGCCAGTTGAGAACAAGTTCCCTTTATTTAACCAGGTAGGCTAGTTGAGAACAAGTTCCCTTTATTTAACCAGGTAGGCTAGTTGAGAACAAGTTCTCATTTACAACTGCAACCTGGCCAAGATAAAGCACAGCAGGTCGACACATA
>NC_143041.1:47664946-47672446 GCF_057628025.1 Oncorhynchus mykiss | reverse complement strand
TGCAAGACAATCTAGACCCTCTCTTTTTAAATGTATCTGCCGAAATTGTTGCAACCCCTATTACTAGCCTGTTCAACCTCTCGTTCATATCGTCTGAGATGCCCAAAGATTGGAAAGCTGCTGCGGTCACCCCCCTCTTCAAAGGGGGAGACACTCTAGACCCAAATTGCTACAGACCTATATCTATCCTACGCTGTCTTTCTAAGGTCTTCGAAAGCCAAGTCAACAAACAGATTACCGACCATTTCGAATCCCACCATACCTTCTCCGCTATGCAATCTGGTTTCAGAGCTGGTCATGGGTGCACCTCAGCCACGCTCAAGGTCCTAAACGATATCTAAACCGCCATCGATAAGAAACATTACTGTGCAGCCGTATTCATTGATCTGGCCAAGACTTTCGACTCTGTCAATCACCACACTCTTATTGGCAGACTCGACAGCCTTGGCTTCTCAAATGATTGCCTCGCCTGGTTAACCAACTACTTCTCTGATAGAGTTCAGTGTGTCAAATCGGAGGGCCTGTTGTTCGGACCTCTGGCAGTCTCTATGGGGGTGCCACAAGGTTCAATTCTCGGGGCGACTATCTTCTCTGTATACATCAATGATGTCGCTCTCGTTGCTGGTGATTCTCTGATCCACCTCTACGCAAACGACACCATTCTGTATACTTCTAGCCCTTCTTTGGACACTGTGTTAACTAACCTCCAGACGAGCTTCAATGCCATACAACTCTCCTTCCGTGGCCTCCATCTGCTCTTAAACCCAAGTAAAACTAAATGCATGCTCTTCAACCGATCACTGCTCGCACCCGCCCGCCCGTTTAGCATCACTACTCTGGAAGGTTCTGACTTAGAATATGTGGACAACTACAAATACCTAGGTGTCTGGCTAGACTGTAAACTCTCCTTCCAGACTCACATTATTAAGCATCTCCAATATATTTTGCAGCAAAGCCTCCTTCACTCATGTTGCCAAACATACCCTCGTAAAACTGACCATCCTACTGATCCTCGACTTCGGCGATGTCATTTACAAAATAGCCTCCAACACTCTTCTCAACAAACTGGATGCAGTCCATCACAGTGCCATCCGTTTTGTCACCAAAGCCCCATATACTACCCACGACCTGTACGCTCTCGTTGGCTGGCCATCGCTTTATACTCGTCGCCAAACCCACTGGCTCCAGGTCATCTACAAGTCTCTGCTAGGCCTTATCTCAGCTCACTGGTCACCATAGCAGTACCCACCCGCACAGGACACAGAAGGTGTAGAGGGATTGTACTTGCATATCGAAAACAGAAAGTGTCTAGATATAAATAGATGACGCGTACCCGACACTAAATTGATGAGTCATGTGAAAGAAATGCTAGAACCACCAGCCACATCTAGCTAAGTGGATGGGTCTCTATTGTCTAGACATGTACACATGTTCATGAAATACTATAGATGGCCGTAATCACTCCCCAGACACACCTGCTAATTTGATGGGTCATGTAATAATCATTCCGAAATGGAGTCTTTCGTTTAGACATGTAGCTAGATAGCAAGCTTGCTGAACAATGAACCAGCATATCCCCAACTCATACTATTACCAATACAAACATTGTCATAACTGTGGTATGAATCTGCAGGTAGCTAAGGCCAACAAACTAGGTTCAATGTTAGCTAGCTAGCATTAGGCTATAAATAGCAATGCAAATGGATTTCTGATTAGAATAATATTAATACACAGATCCTACACGTAAAGTTAGACAGCGAGCCAGCAAGCTAACGTTTGCTAGCTAACTAACAGTAGGCTTTAACTTGCAATAAAAATTACTTTGACCGAATGATAAAGTTATATCTATCAAATGTAGCTAGACTCTGACCTGTATACATGGAGAAACGCTTCACACAGACTGGAACCATTAAACTCTGTTCTGTTTGTAACTACATCTTGTTTGGCAGCGTTGGTGTCAACTCACTCTGGTTCACACAGACTGGAACCATTAAACTCTGTTCTGTTTGTAGCTACATCTTGTTTGGCAGCGTTGGTGTCAACTCACTCTGGTTCACACAGACTGGAACCATTAAACTCTGTTCTGTTTGTAGCTACATCTTGTTTGGCAGCGTTAGTGTCAACTCACTCTGGTTCACACAGACTGGAACTATTAAACTCTGTTCTGTTTGTAGCTACATCTTGTTTGGCAGCGTTGTGTCAACTCACTCTGGTTCACGCTGACTGTGGCCTGTGCAGAAAGTAGCCCATCACTTTTATCCTACTGATTTGTCGATAGCGCCTGCTACATTCAGGGCATCAATGTTGTTGGGAAAAGGTAGCAAAACTTTTGGAGTTGTCGATGGCTAACGTTAAATATTTATATCTTTCAAAAACGGCGCAGTAAAACACACATACTGAACAGCTCCCGTTATAGACAGAAGCATGTTACATGGCAGACCAATCCAAACTCATCTCCCAGCATGTAGAGCCCATACATTATCTCAGACAATCATGGCTAGTGGGGAGGTTCCAGATTTTTTTTTTGACCTTTATTTTACTAGGCAAGTCAGTTAAGAACAAACTCTTATTTTCAATGACGGCCTAGGAACAGTGGGTTAACTGCTTTGTTCAGGGGCAGAACGACAGATTTGTACCTTGTCAGCTCAGGGATTCAATTTTACAAACTTACAACGCTCTAACCACTAGGCTACCTGCCGCCCCAACATGGCTGAGCAAACTAGGCTCGTAATTTAACAATTTTTATTCGTATTTATGGATGGAAATATGAAAGTTATTATTATGAAAGTTCATGTTCCAGAAGAAAGATAAATGTTTACGTTCAAATGGTGCTCCTGCGAAGTAGTGCCCAGTATCCTGAAACGAGTCACAAATGCTCTGCAGTTGTGCATTTGGTTTGCTAATTCAGTAGCTATAGTTAGCTATCGAGCTTAGTGGTTAGCTTCTGCCAAATGAAAGCTTTGCTTGGTAACAGCAGGATCAAGAGACTTGCTGTCTAATATTTGTTATGTGCACATGCAGCAATCTGTGAGTAGCATTTTTTTTTGTTACTTTATGAGCTAGGATGTATATCCTACAAATAGTTTAGGTCAGAAAAAGTATAAAAGGTTCTTAGTTAGCATTATCTATGGGATTACGAGGCCCAGTGGGATTTGATAATAGCTTGAGTAAATCTTAATCACTATATGGAACATATCAGCAAGTGGCCACTCCATAAGTGATTGGTTTGAGATTCAGCCTAAGACAGCATTGCAGTACAAAAATGGCACCCTCGTCACTATATAGTGCACTACTTATGAACAGAGCCAATAGAAAGTAGTGCGCCATTTTAGACAGCATGACCGTGAAAATAAGCTTTTATTTTTCAAAAAGACCATGAGACAGACTGATGCATACAATCTGGACTTAGACAGGGGAGGGATGCAGCCATATACAACACAATCCTATCAGGAAAAGATACTAAACACAGGGTGCCACACAAAAGAAGGATCTCTCTCTCTCGCTCATAGTTTTTTGTGTGCTCTAGGGCAACTGTGTCTAGATGGAATTTGTATTTGTGGTCCTGGCATCTCAACCTTTTTTGGAACACCATTATTTTTTGTCTTACTGAGATTTACTGTCAGGGCCCAAGCCTGGCAGAATCTGTGCAGAATATCTAGGTGCTGCTGTAGGCCCTCCTTGGTTGGGGACAAAAGCACCAGATCATCAGCAAACAGTAGACATTTGACTTCAGATTCTAGTAGGGTGAGGCCGGATGCTGCAGACTGTTTTTTGCCCGTTTTACCGCATACTTGTTGGTTTGTGTACATGGATTTTATAATGTTGAATGTTTTTCCACCAACACCACGTTCTATACATTTGAATAGCAGACCAAAGCGAGTCAAAAGCTTTTTTTGAAATCAACAAAGCATGAGAAGACTTTGCCTTCGTTTTTGTTTGTTAGTTTGTCAATTAGGGTGTGCAGGGTGAAAACGTGGTCTGTCGTACGGTAATTTGGTAAAATTTAGCATTTGCTCAATGCATTGTTTTCGCTGAGGAAATGTACAAGTCTGCTGGTAATGATAATGCCGTTGACGCAATATAGTTATTGATGGTAGATATCGGGGTCAAATTTGTCTGGATCAAATTTGTCTGGGTGATCAGTATTTGTTTCCAAACATTGGGGAAGATGCTGAGGATGATTTGAAAGACTTTAAGTACTTATTACTACTAATATTATTATATATTATATATATTATATTATAATTATTATAGATTACATTATTATTATTATTAGTACTACTGTATTTATTTATTTGTTTGTTTATTTATTGTTTATTCATTTATCTTGCTCCTTTGTACCTTTGTTCTACTTTGCACACTCATCTTCTGCACATCTACCATTCCAGTGTTTTAATTGCTATATTGTATTTACTTCGCCACCATGGCCTATTTGTTGCCTTTACCTCCCTTATCTCACCTGATTTTCTCACATTGTATATAGACATTTTTTTACTGTATTATTGACTGTATGTTTGTGTTGTTGTATGTGTCGAACTGTGTCGAACTGCTTTGCTTTATCTTGGCCAGGTAGCAGTTATAAATGAGAACTTGTTCTCAACTTGCCTACCTGGTGAAATAAAGGTGAAATAAAAATAAAGTATAGCCTCTTAGAATTTGTGGCCTGTATATTTTATCACATCATTTATCATCAACCCCACAGGCTTTTTTGGGGTTGGACGTGAGAGGATCATAGCCCCCCCCCCCCCTCTCTCTCTCCACAATTTTATGATGGTCATAAATACCTGCAGGAAAACTCTCTCCCCCCACTCTGAGAAATGGAAGTTAAATCCTCTTATTACCACAGAGAGAGACGTTGCAGTACGGTAAAATCAAAAGGTTGAATAATTAAACAGTATTTCTGTATTCCAAACACTTGGAATGGTCCATGGGTATTTAAAGTGTGATTTTGTGACACCATGAAAGAGAGTAGAACCACATCACTGTATCTTTTGTCAAGAAAGTTCTGTCTCAATTATGGGGTTTGCATCTGAATGGTGTATAAAATAAATTATTAAGTGTAAGTTTGGAAAGATAATGTGAATTTAGTCTTCTAAATTAGAATTGTTTTTCATTGTAACTTATGATCAGTCAGTGGCCACTCCCCAAGTGATCACAGACATTGGAATGATGAGACAACCCTTTTTCTACTCCAGTATATATGTATATATATATATATATATATATATTAAAATAAAACCTGCAACAAAATGTACATTAGACCATAAAGTCCAGAAGTGTGGTTACATGTTGAAATGGTTGGCAATTTAAATAGAGACCATTTTCGTGCTGAATACGTTACAACCACTCTATAGACCGACGGACGGTGTGAACCAGACGTCACGTTAAGAAAAACAATCTACAAAACTGAAGAGAACATTCAGTCTGCAGCTGTTTAAGTACTTTAGTAAACCCTATCGATCGACCGAATGGTACTCTGAAAGATCCATTCTGGAGAACACTTCACTATCGAACGACCATTGGTACGTCTGACGTATCCATTATAACAAGCTACAACTACAAAAAAACGTTCATTTCTGGTGGACAAACCAGAGACTTTCTGTCTCCAGCAGACCGGCGATCACAGAGAGACAACAAAGACTCGTAAAATATGTCAATTCCAATTAATTTCGAAAGAGCGGCTGTTCGGGTGCAAATTATTAGCATTTCCATGAACATAGTTATCAGTTGTGTGTACGATAGCGAAGTCCTTTGTCTTTTCTCCCAGCGCCATTCTTACCTGCCCCTCACTTTTCATTTGGTGTAACAAGCCGTCATATTGTTTTAGTCCACTAGGGACTTTTCATTATATCATGTTAGTAACCAATGTATAACCTATCCGGGGTGTGTTTATGTACTTCTGTGTGATATTTAGTTAGTTAGTAAATAAATACATTTGGTATATCGCTGATTCATCATCTATCATCAAGGGTTTGCGTCATTCCGAATATGACTGATGAGGTGATAATACATTAATAAGTGACTGTAAATCGATAAGATACGAAAATATCTGAAGACAGATACATTCGGGAAATAGTAACTCTTTAAAAAAATCATTCCCGTGGTGCCCCCGACTTCCCATTTAATGAATATTTATATGATTAGTTTAAATCACGTAATAATTACACATAGAGAATTGATTCGATAATATAACAGTCTTCACATAAATGATGGTCCAAAGACACTACACTAGGATTGATTCACTACAATCAGATTGAATGCATCAGTCTGTCTCATGGTCTTTTCGAAGCCTTCCATTGACTACGTACATACCCAGCTGCAGGAGTTGTGGCCCATTTTTGTTGGTTATGTTGTCGTAGTTGTTGTCTAGGGGGGCATATGGGGGAGGGAATGCTATCACCTCCAGGTAGGTGTTTGTCCCCCTGTGTGCTGAGGGTGTCAGGTTCTTGTCCAGTTCTGGCATTTAGGTCACCACAGACTAGTACATGTCTCTGGGCCTGGAAATTGTTGATCTCCCGGTCTAGGATGGAGAAGCTGTCATCTTTAAAGTATGGAGATTCTATTGGAGGGATATAGGTAGCACACGTTCCTTATTAATTCCTAGCCACATTAAAATGTTCCTGTTTTGACTAATTTAATAGAGTGGGTTAGGTATGCTCTATATCAATTTAGCCCCCTGAGTCTCTTCTCTGTTTCACATCTGGTAGTTTGGTGGATGGGACTACCAGCTCTCTGTAACCTAGAGGGCAACCAGTAGGTCCGTCTCCTCTATACCACCCACCTGGTAGTTTTGTGGATGGGACTACCAGCTCTCTGTAACCTAGAGGGCAACCAGTGGGTCCGTCTCCTTTATACCACCCACCTGGTAGTGTGGTGGATGGGACTACCAGTTTCTTGTAGGATGACAATGTCTGTATTTCCAATTTCTTTGATGAATTCTGGGTTCCTGCTCTTTAGGCCAAAGCCAGATGACCCCAGGCCTTGTATATTCCAGGATGAGATAGTAAAAGCTTTGTGTTCAATAGTGTCTAGTGTTGTTTTTGTTGTTTGTAAGGCCCGGACCATCACAGTAGGTGTGTTGAGTATCTGATACATACCTCTTAGCTCTCAGGATGGGGCTTGGGCCTGTTGCTCTGCTCATGGCCTGGGCATATGTTCTGCTGTCATGTTGAGGTCTGTGCCACAGTGGCGGGGGGCACGGGGTGGGCAGCAGGGACATAGGTGTGATATGGCCAATATACAGTTGAAGTCGGAATTTCTTGTTAAACAAACTATAGTTTTGGCAAGTCGGTTAGGACATCTACTTTGTGCATGACACAAGTCATTTTTCCAACAATTGTTTACAGACAGATTACTTCACTTATAATTCACTGTATCACAATTCCAGTGGGTCAGAAGTTTACATACACTAAGTTGACTGTGCTTTAAAACAGCTTGGAAAATTACAGAAAATGATGTCATGGCTTAGACGCTTCTGATAGGCTAATTGACATAATTTGA
>NC_143041.1:47652446-47659946 GCF_057628025.1 Oncorhynchus mykiss | reverse complement strand
CATGTAGACAAAAGAGAGCTCTCCAGTAGGTGTGTCAAAGGCCATTTTCTCAAACGTGAAGTTACAAGTTGATCAACTTTCAATGACAATTAAGTTTAACTGTCTAAAATGTGTTAAATGCTCTGCAGTTTTTCATTTGGTTTGCTAATTTAGTAGCTATAGCTATCTAGGTTAGTTAGTGGTTAGCGTCTTCCAAAAACAGCATTGCTGTTTAATATTTGTTTTGCACATGTAGCATTTTTGAGTTACTTGTAGAACTTTATTAGCTATTTACAGAATGTCTGTCCTGAAAATAATTGAGGTCAGAGACTTATTTAGTATTCAAGGCGCACTTAACCAGCATGGCTACCACAGCATTCTGCAGCGATACGCCATCCTATCTGGTTTGTGCTTGTGTTTCAGTGGGTCTATCATTTGTTTTTTAACAGGACAATGACCCAAAAACACAACTCCAGGTTGTATAAAGGGCTATTTGACCAAGAAGGAGAGTGATGGAGTGCTGCATCTGATGACATGGTCTCCTCAATCCCCCTGACCTCAATCACACAAATTGAGATGGTTTGGGATGAGTTGGACTGCAGAGTGAAGGAAAAGTACTCAACAAGTACTCAGTATATGTGGGAACTCCTTCAAGACTGTTGGAAAAGCTGGTTGAGAGAATGTCAAGAGTGTGTAAAGAGCTGTCATCAAGGCAAAGAGTAGCTATTTGAAGAATCTAAAATGTAAAACACTATTTTGGTTACTGCATGATTCCATATGTGTAATTTCATAGTTGTGATGTCTTCACTACTCTACAATGTAGTAAATAGTAAAAAGACAAAGAAAAACCCATGAATGAGTAGGTGTGTCCAAACTGTTGACTGGTTCTGTATAGTTGGGCGTTTGCTGACATGTTTAACATGAGAAACGCCCTGCCTGTAATTATGGCAGCTACACCTTAACGAAACATATCTCCTCCTCAAACAGGTCCCAGAAAGACACGTCAAGCAGAGGAAAAGCAGCTTGGAATGAGCTGAAAAGGCTAGCCTAAAGTATCCTCACCTGTCTGTGTGAAAGGCTAGTCAGCCTAAAGTCTCCTCACCTGTCTGTGTGAAAGGCTAGTCAGCCTAAAGTCTCCTCACCTGTCTGTGTGAAAGGCTAGTCGGCCTAAAGTCTCCTCACCTGTCTGTATGAAAGGCTAGTCGGCCTAAAGTCTCCTCCCCTGTCTGTGTCAAAGGCTAGTCAGCCTAAAGTCTCCTCACCTGTCTGTGTGAAAGGCTAGCCAGCCTAAAGTCTCCTCACTTGTCTGTGTGAAAGGCTAGCCAGCCTAAAGTCTCCTCACCTGTCTGTGTGAAAGGCTAGCCAGCCTAAAGTCTCCTCACCTGTCTGTGTGAAAGGCTAGCCTAAAGTCTCCTCACCTGTCTGTGTGAAAGGCTAGCCAGCCTAAAGTCTCCTCACCTGTCTGTGTGAAAGGCTAGTCGGCCTAAAGTCTCCTCACCTGTCTGTGTGAAAGGCTAGCCAGCCTAAAGTCTCCTCACCTGTCTGTGTGAAAGGCTAGTCGGCCTAAAGTCTCCTCACCTGTCTGTGTGAAAGGCTAGCCAGCCTAAAGTCTCCTCACCTGTCTGTGTGAAAGGCTAGTCGGCCTAAAGTCTCCTCACCTGTCTGTGTGAAAGGCTAGCCAGCCTAAAGTCTCCTCACCTGTCTGTGTGAAAGGCTAGTCGGCCTAAAGTCTCCTCACCTGTCTGTGTGAAAGGCTAGCCAGCCTAAAGTCTCCTCACCTGTCTGTGTGAAAGGCTAGCCAGCCTAAAGTCTCCTCACCTGTCTTTGTGAAAAACGTGTTATACAGAAGAGCATAACGCACTTCAGAAGTGTATCTACAGAAGGCGATGCATATTATGTTATGTTATTATGTGATATACAGTTGAAGCCGGAAGTTTACATACACTTAGGTTGGAGTCATTAAAACTCGTTTTTCAACCACCACAAATGTCTTGTGAACAAACTATAGTTTTGGCAAGTCGGTTAGGACATCTACTTTGTGCATGACACAAGTCATTTTTCCAACAATTGTTTACAGTCAGATGATTTCACTAATAATTCACTGTATCACAATTCCAGTGGGTCAGAAGTTTACATACACTAAGTTGACTGTGCCTTTAAACAGCATGGAAAATTCCAGCAAATATCATGGCATTAGAACCTTCTGATGAGCTAATAGACATAATTTGAGTCTATTGGAGGTGTACCTGTGGATGTAGTTCAAGGCCTACCTTCAAACTCAGTGCCTCTTTGCTTGACATCATGGGGAAAATCAAAAGAAATCAGCCAAGACCTTAGAAAAGAAATTGTAGAGCTCCACAAGTCTGGTTCATCCTTGGGAGCATTTTCCAAACGCCTGAAGGTACCACGTTCATCTGTACAAACAATAGTATGCAAGGATAAACTCCATGGGACCACGCAGCCATCATACCACTCAGGAAGTAGACACGTTCTGTCTCCTGGAGATGAACGTACTTTGGTGCAAAAAGTGCAAATCAATCCCAGAACAACAGCAAAGGACCTTGTGAAGATGCTGGAGGAAACAGGTACAAAAGTATCAATATCCACAGTAAAACGAGTCCTATATCGACATAACCTGAAAGGTCGCTCAGCACGTGAAGCACGGGGGTGGCAGCATCATGTTGTGGGGGTGCTTTGCTGCAGGAGGGACTGGTGCACTTCACAAAATAGATGGCATCATGAGAAAGGAAAATTATGTGGATATATTGAAGCAACATCTCAAGACATCAGTCAGGAAGTTAAAGCTTGGTCACAAATGGGTCTTCCAAATGGACAATGACCCCAAGCATAATTCCAAAGTTGTGGCAAAATGGCTTATGGACAACAAAGTCAAGGTATTGGAGTGGCCATCACAAAGCCCGGTCTTCAAACCTACAGAAAATGTGTGGTTAGAACTGAAAAAGCGTGTGCGAGCAAGGAGGCCTACAAACCTGACTCAGTTACACCAGCTCTGTCAGGAGGAATGGGCCAAAGTTCACCCAACTTATTGTGGGAAGCTTGTGGAAGGCTACCCAAAACGTTTGACCCAAGTTAAACAATTTAAAGGCAATGCTACCAAATACTAATTCAGTGTATGTAAACTTTTGACCCACTGGGAATGTGATGAAGGAAATAAAAGCAGAAATAAATAATTCTCTCTACTATTATTCTGACATTTCACATTCTTAAAATAAAGTGGCCTAACTAACCTCAGACAGGGAATTTTTACTAGAATTAAATGTCAGGAATTGTGAAAAAATTAGTTTAAATATATTTGGCTAAGGTATATGTAAACTTCTGACTTCAACTGTATCTTGGGTTGTAGTTCTCTCCTTATTGTGTCCATGGAGACGGCAACTGTACCTTGGGTTGTAGTTCTCTCCTTATTGTGTCCCCGGCGACGGCAACTATACCTTGGGTTGTAGTTCTCTCTTTATTGTGTCCCCGGAGACGGCAACTGTCCGATGCATGATGCTAATGACAGAAACGTTCTTGGAAAAGTGTGAGTGTTGTCTTCAGCACAGTTGTGAAGTACACCGGCCGTGCAGATGCCTTATTTTGCGCAGAGGGAGGGCGCACCCGTCTCGCTTATTTTCCCTCATGGTGGCCAACTAGGCTCGTTTTATTTGCCAGTAACTTGTTCGTCAACGACAGTGAAGTGAAAAATAATTTGTCCATGGTGACATTTCTCCCGCCACTTGCCAACGTAAGGTTCCACAAGCCTCATCACCACATTCTCCCTGACCACTCGCTGACCTGCTGCCCGATGTGGATCTTTTCCATTATTACCAGTCCCTTTCCTTTTTCTCCTTGTCTCACCATTTCATTTGGTGGTGGTGGTGGTGGTGGTGGTGGTGGTGTGGGTGATGGTGGTGGTGGTGGTGGTGGTGTGGGTGGTGGTGGTGGTGGTGGTGGTGGTGGTGGTGGTGTGGGTGATGGTGGTGGTGGTGGTGGTGGTGGTGTGGGTGATGGTGGTGGTGGTGGTGATGGTGATGGTGGTGGTGGTGGTGGTGGTGGTGGTGGTGGTGGTGGTGTGGGTGGTGGTGGTGGTGGTGGTGGTGGTGTGGGTGGTGGTGGTGGTGGTGGTGGTCGTGGTGGTGGTGTGGGTGGTGGTGGTGGTGGTGGTGGTGGTGGTGGTGTGAGTGGTGGTGGTGGTGGTGGTGATGGTGATGGTGGTGGTGGTGGTGGTGGTGGTGGTGTGGGTGGTGGTGGTGGTGGTGGTGTGGGTGGTGGTGGTGGTGGTGGTGGTGGTGGTGGTGGTGGTGGTGGTGGTGTGGGTGGTGGTGGTGGTGGTGGTGGTGGTGGTGGTGGTGGTCGTGGTGGTGGTGGTGGTGATGGTCGTGGTGGTGGTGGTGGTGGTGGTGGTGGTGGTGGTGATGGTGGTGGTGGTGGTGGTGGTGGTGGTGGTGGTGGTGGTGGTGTGGGTGGTGGTGGTGGTGGTGGTGGTGGTGATGGTGGTGATGGTGGTGGTGGTGGTGGTGGTGGTGGTGTGGGTGGTGGTGGTGGTGGTGGTGGTGGTGTGGTGGTGGTGGTGGTGGTGGTGGTGGTGGTGGTGGTGGTGGTGGTCGTGGTGGTGGTGGTGGTGATGGTCGTGGTGGTGGTGGTGGTGGTGGTGGTGGTGGTGATGGTCGTGGTGGTGGTGGTGGTGGTGATGGTCGTGGTGGTGATGGTGGTGGTGGTGGTGGTGGTGGTGGTGGTGGTGGTGGTGGTGGTGTGGGTGATGGTCGTGGTGGTGGTGGTGGTGTGGGTGATGGTGGTGTGGGTGGTGGTGGTGGTGGTGGTGGTGGTGGTGGTGGTGTGGGTTACCTGCTCAGTGCTCGCAGTTCTGGCTTATCTTTTTGTTGTTGTTGAAGCTTAGGCCTCGGAGGTCAAGGTTCAGGCTGAGGCTCAGAATCAGAAGAATAAATCATCAGAGATGTCATGATTCATTTCTTCCTCTGCCATCGGAGTTGTTTTTGTTCAGATGTTATAACAGAGGAAACACACACACTCACTGTGCACCAGAAGTAAGCCAGAGTAGACTGATAAACCTGCTTGGATTTGATGGACTGATAGAGGGGTACATTGCTGGACTGATAGAGGGGTACATTGCTGGACTGATAGAGGGGTACATTGCTGGACTGATAGAGGGGTACATTGCTGGACTGATAGAGGGGTACATTGCTGGACTGATAGAGGGGTACATTGCTGGACTGATAGAGGGGTACATTGCTGGACTGATAGAGGGGTACATTGCTGGACTGATAGAGGGGTACATTGCTGGACTGATAGAGGGGTACATTGCTGGACTGATAGAGGGGTACATTGCTGGACTGATAGAGGGGTACATTGCTGGACTGATAGAGGGACTGATAGAGGGGTACATTGCTGGACTGATAGAGGGACTGATAGAGGATCGTTACAATAGAACGGCCCTGGTCTTTATTCACAATTGGTGATGACATCACGATGCATCGTTCACTTCCCCTCGATTATCAACTCGCCCATCATACTTTACTTCATTTATCTCATCTGTTCTTATACCGGATGTGTGACATTAGTTTGGGTTTGTTTAGGTTCAGTTTAGGTTCAGTTTAGGTTCAGTTTAGGTTCAGTTTGGGTGTAGTTTAGGTTCAGTTTGGGTATAGTTTAGTCTCTTCCCTTCATCAGCGGTTCAAGTGTTAACTAGTCTCTTCCCTTCATCAGCAGTTCAAGTGTTAACTAGTCTCTTCCCTTCATCAGCAGTTCAAGTGTTAACTAGTCTCTTCCCTTCATCAGAGGTTCAAGTGTTAACTAGTCTCTTCCCTTCATCAGCGGTTCAAGTGTTAACTAGTCTCTTCCCTTCATCAGCGGTTCAAGTGTTAACTAGTCTCTTCCCTTCATCAGCTGTTCAAGTGTTAACTAGTCTCTTCCTTTCATAAGCTGTTCAAGTGTTAACTAGTCTCTTCCCTTCATCAGCTGTTCAAGTGTTAACTAGTCTCTTCCCTTCATCAGCTGTTCAAGTGTTAACTAGTCTCTTCCCTACATCAGCTGTTCAAGTGTTAACTAGTCTCTTCCCTTCATCAGCGGTTCAAGTGTTAACTAGTCTCTTCCCTTCATCAGCTGTTCAAGTGTTAACTAGTCTCTTCCCTTCATCAGCGGTTCAAGTGTTAACTAGTCTCTTCCCTACATCAGCGGTTCAAGTGTTAACTAGTCTCTTCCCTTCATCAGCGGTTCAAGTGTTAACTAGTCTCTTCCCTTCATCAGCTGTTCAAGTGTTAACTAGTCTCTTCCCTTCATCAGCGGTTCAAGTGTTAACTAGTCTCTTCCCTTCATCAGCGGTTCAAGTGTTAACTAGTCTCTTCCCTTCATCAGCTGTTCAAGTGTGAACTAGTCTCTTCCCTTCATCAGCGGTTCAAGTGTTAACTAGTCTCTTCCCTTCATCAGCGGTTCAAGTGTTAACTAGTCTCTTCCCTTCATCAGCTGTTCAAGTGTTAACTAGTCTCTTCCCTTCATCAGCTGTTCAAGTGTGAACTAGTCTCTTCCCTTCATCAGCGGTTCAAGTGTTAACTAGTCTCTTCCCTTCATCAGCGGTTCAAGTGTTAACTAGTCTCTTCCCTTCATCAGCTGTTCAAGTGTTAACTAGTCTCTTCCCTTCATCAGCTGTTCAAGTGTTAACTAGTCTCTTCCCTTCATCAGCGGTTCAAGTGTTAACTAGTCTCTTCCCTTCATCAGCGGTTCAAGTGTTAACTAGTCTCTTCCCTTCATCAGCTGTTCAAGTGTTAACTAGTCTCTTCCCTTCATCAGCGGTTCAAGTGTTAACTAGTCTCTTCCCTTCATCAGCGGTTCAAGTGTTAACTAGTCTCTTCCCTTCATCAGCGGTTCAAGTGTTAACTAGTCTCTTCCCTTCATCAGCGGTTCAAGTGTTAACTAGTCTCTTCCCTTCATCAGCGGTTCAAGTGTTAACTAGTCTCTTCCCTTCATCAGCGGTTCAAGTGTTAACTAGTCTCTTCCCTTCATCAGCTGTTCAAGTGTTAACTAGTCTCTTCCCTTCATCAGCGGTTCAAGTGTTAACTAGTCTCTTCCCTTCATCAGCGGTTCAAGTGTTAACTAGTCTCTTCCCTTCATCAGCTGT
Source organism: Oncorhynchus mykiss (assembly GCF_057628025.1). Classification (NCBI taxonomy): domain Eukaryota; kingdom Metazoa; phylum Chordata; class Actinopteri; order Salmoniformes; family Salmonidae; genus Oncorhynchus; species Oncorhynchus mykiss. The sequence goes on along the minus strand of NC_143041.1, from coordinate 47,652,835 downwards.
TCAAGTGTTAACTAGTCTCTTCCCTTCATCAGCTGTTCAAGTGTTAACTAGTCTCTCCCCTTCATCAGCGGTTCAAGTGTTAACTAGTCTCTTCCCTTCATCAGCGGTTCAAGTGTTAACTAGTCTCTTCCCTTCATCAGCGGTTCAAGTGTTAACTAGTCTCTTCCCTTCATCAGCGGTTCAAGTGTTAACTAGTCTCTTCCCTTCATCAGCGGTTCAAGTGTTAACTAGTCTCTTCCCTTCATCAGCTGTTCAAGTGTTAACTAGTCTCTTCCCTTCATCAGCGGTTCAAGTGTTAACTAGTCTCTTCCCTTCATCAGCGGTTCAAGTGTTAACTAGTCTCTTCCCTTCATCAGCGGTTCAAGTGTTAACTAGTCTCTTCCCTTCAT
>NC_143041.1:47627446-47644946 GCF_057628025.1 Oncorhynchus mykiss | reverse complement strand
AACAACAGTGACAGACCACACGAGGGGACAGCTTTATTACAGGCCATAGTGTCTCTAACTGTCTTAATCTCCCCCATAGAAACAACAGTGACAGACCACACGAGGGGACAGCTTTATTACAGGCCATAGTGTCTCTAACTGTCCTCATCTGTCCCATAGAAACAACAGTGACAGACCACACGAGGGGACAGCTTCATTACAGGCCATAGTGTCTCTAACTGTCTTCATCTGCCCCATAGAAACAACAGTGACAGACCACACGAGGGGACAGCTTCATTACAGGCCATACTGTCTCTAACTGTCTTCATCTGCCCCATAGAAACAACAGTGACATCACCACACGAGGGGACAGCTTTATTACAGGCCATAGTGTCTCTAACTGTCTTCATCTGCCCCATAGAAACAACAGTGACAGACCACACGAGGGGACAGCTTCATTACAGGCCATAGTGTCTCTAACTGTCTTCATCTGCCCCATAGAAACAACAGTGACATCACCACACGAGGGAACAGCTTTATTACAGGCCATAGTGTCTCTAACTGTCTTAATCTCCCCCATAGAAACAACAGTGACATCACCACACGAGGGAACAGCTTTATTACAGGCCATAGTGTTTATAACTGTCTTCATCTGCCCCACAGAAACAACAGTGACATCACCACACGAGGGAACAGCTTTATTACAGGCCATAGTGTCTCTAACTGTCTTCATCTGCCCCATAGAAACAACAGTGACATCACCACACGAGGGAACAGCTTTATTACAGGCCATAGTGTTTATAACTGTCTTCATCTGCCCCACAGAAACAACAGTGACATCACCACACGAGGGGACAGCTTTATTACAGGCCATAGTGTCTCTAACTGTCTTCATCTCCCCCATAGAAACAACAGTGACAGACCACACGAGGGGACAGCTTTATTACTGGCCATAGTGTCTCTAACTGTCTTCATCTGCCCCATAGAAACAACAGTGACATCACCACACGAGGGGACAGCTTCATTACAGGCCATAGTGTCTCTAACTGTCTTCATCTCCCCCCATAGAAACAACAGTGACATCACCACACGAGGGAACAGCTTTATTACAGGCCATAGTGTCTCTAACTGTCTTCATCTCCCCCATAGAAACAACAGTGACATCACCACACGAGGGGACAGCTTTATTACAGGCCATAGTGTCTCTAACTGTCTTCATCTCCCCATAGAAACAACAGTGACATCACCACACGAGGGAACAGCTTTATTACAGGCCATAGTGTCTCTAACTGTCTTCATCTCCCCCCATAGAAACAACAGTGACATCACCACACGAGGGGACAGCTTTATTACAGGCCATAGTGTCTCTAACTGTCTTCATCTGCCCTATAGAAACAACAGTGACAGACCACACGAGGGAACAGCTTTATTACAGGCCATAGTGTCTCTAACTGTCTTCATCTCCCCCATAGAAACAACAGTGACAGACCACACGAGGGAACAGCTTTATTACAGGCCATTCTGTTTCTAACTGTCTTCATCTCCCCCACAGAAACAACAGTGACAGAACACACGAGGGGACAGCTTCATTACAGGCCGTAGTGTTTATAACTGTCTTCATCTCCCCCACAGAAACAACAGTGACAGAACACACGAGGGGACAGCTTCATTACAGGCCATTCTGTTTCTAACTGTCTTCATATCCCCCACAGAAACAACAGTGACAGAACACACGAGGGAACAGCTTTATTACAGGCCGTAGTGTTTATAACTGTCTTCATCTACCCCACAGAAACAACAGTGACATCACCACACGAGGGAACAGCTTTATTACAGGCCATAGTGTCTCTAACTGTCTTCATCTGCCCCATAGAAACAACAGTGACATCACCACACGAGGGAACAGCTTTATTACAGGCCATAGTGTCTCTAACTGTCTTCATCTGCCCCATAGAAACAACAGTGACATCACCACACGAGGGAACAGCTTTATTACAGGCCACAGTGTTTATAACTGTCTTCATCTGCCCCACAGAAACAACAGTGACATCACCACACGAGGGAACAGCTTTATTACAGGCCATAGTGTCTCTAACTGTCTTCATCTGCCCCATAGAAACAACAGTGACATCACCACACGAGGGAACAGCTTTATTACAGGCCATAGTGTTTATAACTGTCTTCATCTGCCCTATAGAAACAACAGTGACAGACCACACGAGGGGACAGCTTTATTACAGGCCATAGTGTCTCTTCAACATCAGACATTCACAGCCCAGTCAGCTGTTCAACATCAGACATTCACAGCCCAGTCAGCTGTTCAACATCAGACATTCACAGCCCAGTCAGCTGTTCAACATCACACATTCACAGCCCAGTCAGCTGTTCAACATCAGACATTCACAGCCCAGTCAGCTGTTCAACATCAGACATTCACAGCCCAGTCAGCTGTTCAACATCACACATTCACAGCCCAGTCAGCTGTTCAACATCACACATTCACAGCCCAGTCAGCTGTTCAACATCACACATTCACAGCCCAGTCAGCTGTTCAACATCACACATTCACAGCCCAGTCAGCTGTACAACATCAGACATTCACAGCCCAGTCAGCTGTTCAACATCAGACATTCACAGCCCAGTCAGCTGTTCAACATCAGACATTCACAGCCCAGTCAGCTGTTCAACATCAGACATTCACAGCCCAGTCAGCTGTACAACATCAGACATTCACAGCCCAGTCAGCTGTTCAACATCAGACATTCACAGCCCAGTCAGCTGTTCAACATCAGACATTCACAGCCCAGTCAGCTGTTCAACATCAGACATTCACAGCCCAGTCAGCTGTTCAACATCAGACATTCACAGCCCAGTCAGCTGTTCAACATCAGACATTCACAGCCCAGTCAGCTGTTCAACATCAGACATTCACAGTCAGCTGTACAACATCAGACCTTCACAGCCCAGTAAGCTGTACAACATCAGACATTCACAGCCCAGTAAGCTGTACAACATCACACATTCACAGCCCAGTCAGCTGTTCAACATCAGACATTCACAGCCCAGTCAGCTGTTCAACATCAGACATTCACAGCCCAGTCAGCTGTTCAACATCAGACATTCACAGCCCAGTCAGCTGTTCAACATCAGACATTCACAGCCCAGTCAGCTGTTCAACATCAGACATTCACAGCCCAGTCAGCTGTACAACATCAGACATTCACAGCCCAGTCAGCTGTTCAACATCAGACATTCACAGCCCAGTCAGCTGTTCAACATCAGACATTCACAGCCCAGTCAGCTGTTCAACATCAGACATTCACAGCCCAGTCAGCTGTTCAACATCAGACATTCACAGCCCAGTCAGCTGTTCAACATCAGACATTCACAGCCCAGTCAGCTGTTCAACATCAGACATTCACAGTCAGCTGTACAACATCAGACCTTCACAGCCCAGTAAGCTGTACAACATCAGACATTCACAGCCCAGTAAGCTGTACAACATCACACATTCACAGCCCAGTCAGCTGTTCAACATCAGACATTCACAGCCCAGTCAGCTGTTCAACATCAGACATTCACAGCCCAGTCAGCTGTTCAACATCAGACATTCACAGCCCAGTCAGCTGTTCAACATCAGACATTCACAGCCCAGTCAGCTGTTCAACATCAGACATTCACAGCCCAGTCAGCTGTACAACATCAGACATTCACAGCCCAGTCAGCTGTTCAACATCAGACATTCACAGCCCAGTCAGCTGTTCAACATCAGACATTCACAGCCCAGTCAGCTGTTCAACATCAGACATTCACAGCCCAGTCAGCTGTTCAACATCAGACATTCACAGCCCAGTCAGCTGTTCAACATCAGACATTCACAGCCCAGTCAGCTGTTCAACATCAGACATTCACAGTCAGCTGTACAACATCAGACCTTCACAGCCCAGTAAGCTGTACAACATCAGACATTCACAGCCCAGTAAGCTGTACAACATCACACATTCACAGCCCAGTCAGCTGTTCAACATCAGACATTCACAGCCCAGTCAGCTGTTCAACATCAGACATTCACAGCCCAGTCAGCTGTTCAACATCAGACATTCACAGCCCAGTCAGCTGTTCAACATCAGACATTCACAGCCCAGTCAGCTGTTCAACATCAGACATTCACAGCCCAGTCAGCTGTACAACATCAGACATTCACAGCCCAGTCAGCTGTTCAACATCAGACATTCACAGCCCAGTCAGCTGTTCAACATCAGACATTCACAGCCCAGTCAGCTGTTCAACATCAGACATTCACAGCCCAGTCAGCTGTTCAACATCAGACATTCACAGTCAGCTGTACAACATCAGACCTTCACAGCCCAGTAAGCTGTACAACATCAGACATTCACAGCCCAGTAAGCTGTACAACATCACACATTCACAGCCCAGTCAGCTGTTCAACATCAGACATTCACAGCCCAGTCAGCTGTTCAACATCAGACATTCACAGCCCAGTCAGCTGTTCAACATCAGACATTCACAGCCCAGTCAGCTGTTCAACATCAGACATTCACAGCCCAGTCAGCTGTTCAACATCAGACATTCACAGCCCAGTCAGCTGTTCAACATCAGACATTCACAGCCCAGTCAGCTGTTCAACATCAGACATTCACAGCCCAGTCAGCTGTTCAACATCAGACATTCACAGCCCAGTCAGCTGTTCAACATCAGACATTCACAGCCCAGTCAGCTGTTCAACATCACACATTCACAGCCCAGTCAGCTGTTCAACATCACACATTCACAGCCCAGTCAGCTGTTCAACATCACACATTCACAGCCCAGTCAGCTGTACAACATCAGACATTCACAGCCCAGTCAGCTGTTCAACATCAGACATTCACAGCCCAGTCAGCTGTTCAACATCAGACATTCACAGCCCAGTCAGCTGTTCAACATCAGACATTCACAGCCCAGTCAGCTGTTCAACATCAGACATTCACAGCCCAGTCAGCTGTTCAACATCAGACATTCACAGCCCAGTCAGCTGTACAACATCAGACATTCACAGCCCAGTCAGCTGTTCAACATCAGACATTCACAGCCCAGTCAGCTGTTCAACATCAGACATTCACAGCCCAGTCAGCTGTTCAACATCAGACATTCACAGCCCAGTCAGCTGTTCAACATCAGACATTCACAGCCCAGTCAGCTGTTCAACATCAGACATTCACAGCCCAGTCAGCTGTTCAACATCAGACATTCACAGTCAGCTGTACAACATCAGACCTTCACAGCCCAGTAAGCTGTACAACATCAGACATTCACAGCCCAGTAAGCTGTACAACATCACACATTCACAGCCCAGTCAGCTGTTCAACATCAGACATTCACAGCCCAGTCAGCTGTTCAACATCAGACATTCACAGCCCAGTCAGCTGTTCAACATCAGACATTCACAGCCCAGTCAGCTGTTCAACATCAGACATTCACAGCCCAGTCAGCTGTTCAACATCAGACATTCACAGCCCAGTCAGCTGTACAACATCAGACATTCACAGCCCAGTCAGCTGTTCAACATCAGACATTCACAGCCCAGTCAGCTGTTCAACATCAGACATTCACAGCCCAGTCAGCTGTTCAACATCAGACATTCACAGCCCAGTCAGCTGTTCAACATCAGACATTCACAGCCCAGTCAGCTGTTCAACATCAGACATTCACAGCCCAGTCAGCTGTTCAACATCAGACATTCACAGTCAGCTGTACAACATCAGACCTTCACAGCCCAGTAAGCTGTACAACATCAGACATTCACAGCCCAGTAAGCTGTACAACATCACACATTCACAGCCCAGTCAGCTGTTCAACATCAGACATTCACAGCCCAGTCAGCTGTTCAACATCAGACATTCACAGCCCAGTCAGCTGTTCAACATCAGACATTCACAGCCCAGTCAGCTGTTCAACATCAGACATTCACAGCCCAGTCAGCTGTTCAACATCAGACATTCACAGCCCAGTCAGCTGTTCAACATCAGACATTCACAGTCAGCTGTACAACATCAGACCTTCACAGCCCAGTAAGCTGTACAACATCAGACATTCACAGCCCAGTAAGCTGTACAACATCACACATTCACAGCCCAGTCAGCTGTTCAACATCAGACATTCACAGCCCAGTCAGCTGTTCAACATCAGACATTCACAGCCCAGTCAGCTGTTCAACATCAGACATTCACAGCCCAGTCAGCTGTTCAACATCAGACATTCACAGCCCAGTCAGCTGTTCAACATCAGACATTCACAGCCCAGTCAGCTGTACAACATCAGACATTCACAGCCCAGTCAGCTGTTCAACATCAGACATTCACAGCCCAGTCAGCTGTTCAACATCAGACATTCACAGCCCAGTCAGCTGTTCAACATCAGACATTCACAGCCCAGTCAGCTGTTCAACATCAGACATTCACAGCCCAGTCAGCTGTTCAACATCAGACATTCACAGCCCAGTCAGCTGTTCAACATCAGACATTCACAGTCAGCTGTACAACATCAGACCTTCACAGCCCAGTAAGCTGTACAACATCAGACATTCACAGCCCAGTAAGCTGTACAACATCACACATTCACAGCCCAGTCAGCTGTTCAACATCAGACATTCACAGCCCAGTCAGCTGTTCAACATCAGACATTCACAGCCCAGTCAGCTGTTCAACATCAGACATTCACAGCCCAGTCAGCTGTTCAACATCAGACATTCACAGCCCAGTCAGCTGTTCAACATCAGACATTCACAGCCCAGTCAGCTGTACAACATCAGACATTCACAGCCCAGTCAGCTGTTCAACATCAGACATTCACAGCCCAGTCAGCTGTTCAACATCAGACATTCACAGCCCAGTCAGCTGTTCAACATCAGACATTCACAGCCCAGTCAGCTGTTCAACATCAGACATTCACAGCCCAGTCAGCTGTTCAACATCAGACATTCACAGCCCAGTCAGCTGTTCAACATCAGACATTCACAGTCAGCTGTACAACATCAGACCTTCACAGCCCAGTAAGCTGTACAACATCAGACATTCACAGCCCAGTAAGCTGTACAACATCACACATTCACAGCCCAGTCAGCTGTTCAACATCAGACATTCACAGCCCAGTCAGCTGTTCAACATCAGACATTCACAGCCCAGTCAGCTGTTCAACATCAGACATTCACAGCCCAGTCAGCTGTTCAACATCAGACATTCACAGCCCAGTCAGCTGTTCAACATCAGACATTCACAGCCCAGTCAGCTGTACAACATCAGACATTCACAGCCCAGTCAGCTGTTCAACATCAGACATTCACAGCCCAGTCAGCTGTTCAACATCAGACATTCACAGCCCAGTCAGCTGTTCAACATCAGACATTCACAGCCCAGTCAGCTGTTCAACATCAGACATTCACAGTCAGCTGTACAACATCAGACCTTCACAGCCCAGTAAGCTGTACAACATCAGACATTCACAGCCCAGTAAGCTGTACAACATCACACATTCACAGCCCAGTCAGCTGTTCAACATCAGACATTCACAGCCCAGTCAGCTGTTCAACATCAGACATTCACAGCCCAGTCAGCTGTTCAACATCAGACATTCACAGCCCAGTCAGCTGTTCAACATCAGACATTCACAGCCCAGTCAGCTGTTCAACATCAGACATTCACAGCCCAGTCAGCTGTTCAACATCAGACATTCACAGCCCAGTCAGCTGTTCAACATCAGACATTCACAGCCCAGTCAGCTGTTCAACATCAGACATTCACAGCCCAGTCAGCTGTTCAACATCAGACATTCACAGCCCAGTCAGCTGTTCAACATCAGACATTCACAGCCCAGTCAGCTGTTCAACATCAGACATTCACAGCCCAGTCAGCTGTTCAACATCAGACATTCACAGCCCAGTCAGCTGTTCAACATCAGACATTCACAGCCCAGTCAGCTGTTCAACATCAGACATTCACAGCCCAGTCAGCTGTTCAACATCAGACATTCACAGCCCAGTCAGCTGTTCAACATCAGACATTCACAGCCCAGTCAGCTGTACAACATCAGACATTCACAGCCCAGTCAGCTGTACAACATCACACATTCACAGCCCAGTCAGCTGTACAACATCAGACATTCACAGCCCAGTAAGCTGTACAACATCAGACATTCACAGCCCAGTAAGCTGTACAACATCACAGCCCAGTCAGCTGTACAACATCAGACATTCACAGTCAGCTGTACAACATCAGACCTTCACAGCCCAGTAAGCTGTACAACATCAGACATTCACAGCCCAGTAAGCTGTACAACATCACACATTCACAGCCCAGTCAGCTGTTCAACATCAGACATTCACAGTCAGCTGTACAACATCAGACCTTCACAGCCCAGTAAGCTGTACAACATCAGACATTCACAGCCCAGTCAACTGTACAACATCAGACATTCACAGCCCAGTCAGCTCTACAACATCACACATTCACAGCCCAGTCAGCTGTACAACATCAGACATTCACAGCCCAGTAAGCTGTTCAACATCAGACATTCACAGCCCAGTAAGCTGTACATCAGACATTCATACAGATGGGCCCAAAACAGCACATTCTATTTAACTACGGAAAGTCTTATTTACAATGACAGGAACAGTGGGTTAACTGGTCTAGGAACAGTGGGTTAACTGGTCTAGGAACAGTGGGTTAACTGGCCTATACAATAAAAGACTCTCCCTCATAATCCCATCAGAAGAGTTGTAACTGTCAAATGAATGGCATTAATATAATAAAATGGGTGTACAATGAAGTAGGCTGCTAGTCGTAGGAGACACTTTGAGTCCTTTGCGTCTGAAAGTCAAGTAGAGTGCCAAGCATAGCCTTATAGGTGCCAACTGCCAAGAGAGCTGGGCCTAGCACACCATACGATATCCCAGGCATACCTGGGAGCTGGGCCTAGCACACCATACCATATCCCAGACATACCTGGGAGCTGGGCCTAGCACACCATACGATATCCCAGGCATACCTGGGAGCTGGGCCTAGCACACCATACCATATCCCAGGCATACCTGGGAGCTGGGCCTAGCACACCATACCATATCCCAGGCATACCTGGGAGCTGGGCCTAGCACACCATACCATATCCCAGGCATACCTGGGAGCTGGGCCTAGCACACCATACCATATCCCAGGCATACCTCCCCGCTAAAATTAACAGAATCATATTAGTGATGGGGCGGGGGGGAAATCGATAGTTACATATTGCAAAATTATTTTAGACAATATTACAATGATACCTTGACTCCAAGTATACATTTGTTAGCGTTATCAAGCGCTAGTCGGCAGTACCAGACTCCAAAACTATAGTTCTCCCATCTTCTTTTTAAAATAGTGAGCCAACATCTTTTCAGCATTTATTTCCTTGACTGTTCAAAACTAATTTTCTCATGGCTCACTGCAGCAGACATACAAGGCTCTATTTTAACAAACCTAACACAACGGTCAATCTAAGCGCTGGAGGCTATAGATTCGTGGGGGGGGGGGGGGGGGGGTGTCAGAAATTTATTCACAGCTGGAATTATGAGTGGAATAGCTGGCGGTGGCGTGAAAGGGCTGGGTTTTTGGTTGAATAAACAAGTTGTAGGTGTGCCGAGGGCTTGGCCACTCACAGGCTAATCAAAGCATTGCCTGGATTAACACGGCTTGCGTTTGTCTCCAGTTCTGGAGGTTATATTGACTGTCTTTGAGTTGTCATCAACTCCAATTCGGCTGTGGGCACGGAATATTCTCGTCCTGATCCATTTGTTGATTTGTTTAACACTTTTTTGGGGGGTTTACTACACAATTCCATATGTGTTGTTTCATCGTTTTTGATGTCTCCACTATTATTCTAAAATGTTGTAAATAGTAAAAAATAAAGAAAAACCCTGGAATGAGAAGGTGTGTCCAAACTGTTGGAGTGGGCTACTTTGGAGTACTCACAGGCAGTGGGCTACTTTGGAGTACTCACAGGCAGTGGGCTACTTTGGAGTACTCACAGGCAGTGGGCTACTTTGGAGTACTCACAGGCAGTGGGCTACTTTGGAGTACTCACAGGCAGTGGGCTTTGTGCTTGAGAGATTGTTTAGGAGACCTGTGTTCGTTTTCTATAACGCCTGCTACCAGACGTTGGTCATTATCATTGAACATCATTATTATTATTAGGATGTGCATTGGACACGGTTCTGGTTACGTTTGTAATAAAATGGACATTTTCATAGACAGACTTGAAAGACAGATCAGTGATTATTGGAAGACGAAAATAAAAACAGGTTCAACTATTTTGATTTAAAAAAAATACATTATTTTTGGCTGTTATGGTTGAAGGCTTATATTTAGTATAGGTATACTTTTACAAGCCCTGAATTCATTAGATTATTCCAGACTGTTTGAAATGCACTGAAATTACATTTAAATTGTGCAACAAAGCTTATTTAGATCATGTAGATAGATATACATTGTGAATCACACCAAAGTTTGGGGAAAAAAAATGGAGATATGATTTGTAGGCCATCACACCCAGCCCCAAACCAAACAGACAAGAGACTCCCCAACACATACAACTGCTCTTCTCCCTTCTCAACTCCTATAGAACTCATGCCGTTTACTGTGAGGCAGTTTACTGTGAGGCAGTTTACTGTGAGGCAGTTTACTGTGAGGCAGTTTACTGTGAGGCAGTTTACTGTGAGGCAGTTTACTGTGAGGCAGTTTACTGTGAGGCAGTTTACTGTGAGGCAGTTTACTGTGAGGCAGTTTACTGTGAGCGTGGCACACCTGGGCTTTGGGGAACATGTTTGGTCTACTTAGTGGAAACTAATCTTTTTTTAAAAAGTGAGCTTTACACTTGATCTGTGAAAACCACCCAGTCAGGACGAAAACCCAGCGCTGTATTGTGGGGAAATGTGATTTTTACCAGCTGGGGGCATATGGGGGGGGCTATTATTCCCTCTGATCATCCTGCCAGGACTGTGTGTGTGCAGGGCTCCTTCTCCTTGATCATCCTGCCAGAAGTCTAAAACTTCTCTACAAGAGTTAAGAGTCCCAGGGAATCTCAGAATTATCCTTTTCCTCTCTAAAAAATATCCCTCCCTCTATAACCTCACAAACACAGACAGCGCTGATTTATAAACCTAAACTCCTGAACTAAAAAGCATCCTTAACCTCCACACCACCTGAGACCAGACACAAAACTGATATAGGTCTAATCACCGCCAGGCTCCAAGCTAGACTCACTCTCTCTCTCTCTCTCTCTCTGCCACACGGATCTCTGTGATTTTCACCCAATAAATACTCAACAACACACACAATGTTTCTCATCTTGTAGACGTGTGACTGACAGTCTTTTTACCTTTTACGCTAGCCAATAACGTTAGTTGAGATAACAGGTTGCCTATACAACTACTGCACAGATAGCTCTAAATCATATAAATACTGACTAAACACGGCTGTTTTGCTACTTACTTTAGTTTCTAGAGTTACAACCGGTCCTGAATCGTTTGTGCGTGAATATGTTTTCCCTTTTTTTGTGGTCTGACTTGCGCTTCCACCACGGAGACTGGGGGGCGTTGATGGTAGGACCTCACCTGTACACATTCCACACTGGGTGCGGCTGAGCAGCACTGTATGTGCTATAAAAATATATATATATATATATTTAACCTTTAAGTGTAGGCTATTTGCTTGTGCCCATTCTACAGAATGGAGCTACATAGAGTACGCCTATGGTTCTCCCAAATGGCAATGTAGGGCACTACTGCTGTCCCCTACATAGCACACTACTGCTGTCCCCTACATAGTGCACTACTGCTGTCCCCTACATAGTGCACTACTGCTATCCCCTACATAGTGCACTACTGCTGTCCCCTACATAGTGCACTACTGCTATCCCCTACATAGTGCACTACTGCTATCCCCTACATAGTGCACTACTGCTATCCCCTACATAGTACACTACTGCTATCCCCTACATAGTACACTACTGCTATCCACTACATAGTACACTACTGCTGTCCCCTACATAGTGCACTACTGCTATCCCCTACATAGTACACTACTGCTGTCCCCTACATAGTACACTACTGCTATCCACTACATAGTACACTACTGCTGTCCCCTACATAGTACACTACTGCTATCCACTACATAGTACACTACTGCTGTCCACTACATAGTGCACTACTGCTATCCACTACATAGTACACTACTGCTGTCCCCTACATAGTACACTACTGCTATCCACTACATAGTACACTACTGCTGTTCCCTACATAGTACACTACTGCTATCCACTACATAGTACACTACTGCTGTCCACTACATAGTGCACTACTGCTATCCACTACATAGTACACTACTGCTGTCCCCTACATAGTACACTACTGCTGTCCCCTACATAGTACACTACTGCTATCCACTACATAGTACACTACTGCTGTCCACTACATAGTGCACTACTGCTATCCACTACATAGTACACTACTGCTGTCCCCTACATAGTACACTACTGCTATCCACTACATAGTGCACTACTAATATCCCCTACATAGTGCACTACTGCTATCCCCTACATAGTGCACTACTGCTATCCCCTACATAGTGCACTACTGCTATCCCCTACATAGGACACTACTGCTATCAGCTACATAGTGCACTACTGCTATCCCCTACATAGTGCACTACTGCTATCCCCTACATAGTAAACTACTTTTGGCAAAAGCTCTATGGGTCGTGGTCAAAAGTAGCACACCATAAGAGAATAGGGTGCCATTTGGGACACATATTTAACTTTGCACAGTGAGTACTGTAGAGGGGTCAGTATATGGTGCTATGGTAACAGTGAGTACTGTAGAGGGGTCAGTATATGGTGCTATGGTAACAGTGAGTACTGTAGAGGGGTCAGTATATGGGGCTATGTTAACAGTGAGTACTGTAGAGGGCTCAGTATATGGGGTCAGTATATGGGGCTATGGTAACAGTGAGTACTGTAGAGGGCTCAGTATATGGGGTCAGTATATGGGGCTATGTTAACAGTGAGTACTGTAGAGGGCTCAGTATATGGGGTCAGTATATGGGGCTATGTTAACATTGAGTACTGTAGAGGGCTCAGTATATGGGGTCAGTATATGGGGCTATGTTAACAGTGAGTACTGTAGAGGGCTCAGTATATGGGGCTATGGTAACAGTGAGTACTGTAGAGGGGTCAGTATATGGTGCTATGTTAACAGTGAGTACTGTAGAGGGCTCAGTATATGGGGTCAGTATATGGGGCTATGTTAACAGTGAGTACTGTAGAGGGCTCAGTATAGGGTGCTATGTTAACAGTGAGTACTGTAGAGGGCTCAGTATATGGGGTCAGTATATGGGGCTATGTTAACAGTGAGTACTGTAGAGGGCTCAGTATATGGGGTCAGTATATGGGGCTATGTTAACAGTGAGTACTGTAGAGGGCTCAGTATATGGGGTCAGTATATGGGGCTATGGTAACAGTGAGTACTGTAGAGGGCTCAGTATATGGGGTCAGTATATGGGGCTATGTTAACAGTGAGTACTGTAGAGGGCTCAGTATATGGGGTCAGTATATGGGGCTATGTTAACATTGAGTACTGTAGAGGGCTCAGTATATGGGGTCAGTATATGGGGCTATGTTAACAGTGAGTACCGTAGAGTTCTAACAGTCTTAGATGTTGGTTGCTCCCGTGGGAGACCAGTGTGTGTATGTGTTTGACTGTCTCTCCTGTAATGTAATGACCTTGACTGTCTCTACTATTGTGTAATGACCTTGACTGTCTCTCCTGTTATGTAATGACCTTGACTGTCTCTCCTGTAATGTAATGACCTTGACTGTCTCTACTGTTATGTAATGACCTTGACTGTCTCTACTGTTATGTAATGACCTTGACTGTCACATTGCCTTGAAGGGCTCTAACTTTCATCTGGGCTAAGTGCCGCTTTAAGGCGTGCACGCATGCACGCACGCACGCACGCACGCACACACACACACACACACACACACACACACGCCTGCTAGGGCGGTATCACATACAATTATCCAGGATAAATAAATAATGCCACAGGAAAACAACAACATAAAGCAAACAGACCGGTCCAGGAGACAGACATACATTACTACTGTCCAGGAGACAGACATACATTACTACTGTCCAGGAGACAGACACATACATTACTACTGTCCAGGAGACAGACATACATTACTACTGTCCAGGAGACAGACACATACATTACTAATGTCCAGGAGACAGACACATACATTACTACTGTCCAGGAGACAGACACATACATTACTAATGTCCAGGAGACAGACACATACATTACTACTGTCCAGGAGACAGACACATACATTACTACTGTCCAGGAGACACACACATACATTACTACTGTCCAGGAGACAGACACATACATTACTACTGTCCAGGAGACAGACACATACATTACTACTGTCCAGGAGACACACACATACATTACTACTGTCCAGGAGACACACACATACATTACTACTGTCCAGGAGACAGACATACATTACTCCGGTCCAGGAGACAGACATACATTACTCCGGTCCAGGAGACAGACATACATTACTCCGGTCCAGGAGACAGACACATACATTACTAATGTCCAGGAGACAGACATACATTACTACTGTCCAGGAGACAGACATACATTACTAATGTCCAGGAGACAGACACATACATTACTAATGTCCAGGAGACACACACATACATTACTACTGTCCAGGAGACAGACATACATTACTACTGTCCAGGAGACAGACACATACATTACTACTGTCCAGGAGACAGACACATACATTACTACTGTCCAGGAGACAGACATACATTACTACTGTCCAGGAGACAGACACATACATTACTACTGTCCAGGAGACAGACACATACATTACTACTGTCCAGGAGACAGACATACATTACTACTGTCCAGGAGACAGACACATACATTACTACTGTCCAGGAGACAGACACATACATTACTACTGTCCAGGAGACACACACATACATTACTACTGTCCAGGAGACACACACATACATTACTACTGTCCAGGAGACAGACATACATTACTCCGGTCCAGGAGACAGACATACATTACTCCGGTCCAGGAGACAGACATACATTACTCCGGTCCAGGAGACAGACACATACATTACTAATGTCCAGGAGACAGACATACATTACTACTGTCCAGGAGACAGACATACATTACTAATGTCCAGGAGACAGACACATACATTACTAATGTCCAGGAGACACACACATACATTACTACTGTCCAGGAGACAGACATACATTACTACTGTCCAGGAGACAGACATACATTACTAATGTCCAGGAGACAGACACATACATTACTAATGTCCAGGAGACACACACATACATTACTACTGTCCAGGAGACAGACATACATTACTACTGTCCAGGAGACAGACACATACATTACTACTGTCCAGGAGACAGACATACATTACTACTGTCCAGGAGACAGACACATACATTACTACTGTCCAGGAGACACACACATACATTACTCCGGTCCAGGAGACAGACATACATTACTACTGTCCAGGAGACACACATACATTACTAATGTCCAGGAGACACACATACATTACTACTGTCCAGGAGACACACACATACATTACTCCTGTCCAGGAGACAGACATACATTACTCCGGTCCAGGAGACACACACATACATTACTAATGTCCAGGAGACACACATACATTACTCCTGTCCAGGAGACAGACATACATTACTACTGTCCAGGAGACACACATACATTACTAATGTCCAGGAGACACACATACATTACTAATGTCCAGGAGACACACACATACATTACTAATGTCCAGGAGACACACATACATTACTACTGTCCAGGAGACACACACATACATTACTACTGTCCAGGAGACAGACACATACATTACTACTGTCCAGGGGACAGACACATACATTACTACTGTCCAGGAGACAGACACATACATTACTAATGTCCAGGAGACAGACATACATTACTACTGTCCAGGAGACAGACACATACATTACTCCTGTCCAGGAGACAGACATATACATTACTTCTGTCCAGGAGACAGACACATACATTACTAATGTCCAGGAGACAGACACATACATTACTAATGTCCAGGAGACAGACACATACATTACTCCGGTCCAGGAGACACACACATACATTACTCCTGTCCAGGAGACAGACATATACATTACTTCTGTCCAGGAGACAGACACATACATTACTAATGTCCAGGAGACAGACACATACATTACTAATGTCCAGGAGACAGACACATACATTACTACTGTCCAGGAGACAGACATATACATTACTTCTGTCCAGGAGACAGACACATACATTACTAATGTCCAGGAGACAGACACATACATTACTAATGTCCAGGAGACAGACACATACATTACTAATGTCCAGGAGACAGACACATACATTACTACTGTCCAGGAGACAGACACATACATTACTACTGTCCAGGAGACAGACACATACATTACTAATGTCCAGGAGACAGACACATACATTACTACTGTCCAGGAGACAGACACATACATTACTAATGTCCAGGAGACAGACACATACATTACTACTGTCCAGGAGACAGACACATACATTACTAATGTCCAGGAGACAGACACATACATTACTACTGTCCAGGGGACAGACACATACATTACTACTGTCCAGGAGACAGACACATACATTACTAATGTCCAGGAGACAGACACATACATTACTACTGTCCAGGAGACAGACACATACATTACTAATGTGCAGGAGACAGACACATACATTACTACTGCATGTCCAGGAGACAGACACATACATTACTACTGTCCAGGAGACAGACATACATTACTAATGTCCAGGAGACAGACATACATTACTAATGTCCAGGAGACAGACATACATTACTAATGTCCAGGAGACAGACATACATTACTAATGTCCAGGAGACAGACATACATTACTACTGTCCAGGAGACAGACATACATTACTAATGTCCAGGAGACAGACATACATTACTAATGTCCAGGAGACAGACACATACATTACTACTGTCCAGGAGACAGACACATACATTACTAATGTCCAGGAGACAGACACATACATTACTAATGTCCAGGAGACAGACACATACATTACTAATGTCCAGGAGACAGACACATACATTACTACTGTCCAGGAGACAGACACATACATTACTAATGTCCAGGAGACAGACACATACATTACTACTGTCCAGGAGACAGACACATACATTACTAATGTCCAGGAGACAGACACATACATTACTACTGTCCAGGAGACAGACACATACATTACTAATGTGCAGGAGACAGACACATACATTACTACTGCATGTCCAGGAGACAGACACATACATTACTACTGTCCAGGAGA
>NC_143041.1:47594946-47622446 GCF_057628025.1 Oncorhynchus mykiss | reverse complement strand
CCAGTGATGGGGGTGGGGGTGTAGATGAGGCTGGGTCTAGTCAGGTTATAGATGTTGGTGTAGATGAGACTGGGTCTAGTCAGGTTATAGATGGTGGTGTAGATGAGGCTGGGTCTAGATGGGGGTGTAGATGAGGCTGGGTCTATTCATGCCAGTGATGGTGGTATATATGAGGCTGGGTCTAGTCAGGCTATAGATGGTGTTGATGAGGCTGGGTTTAGTCAGGCTATAGATGGTGTAGATGAGGCTGGGTCTAGTCAGGTTATAGATGGTGGTGTAGATGAGGCTGGGTCTAGTCAGGTTATAGATGTTGGTGTAGATGAGGCTGGGTATAGTCAGGTTATAGATGTTGGTGTAGATGAGGCTGGGTCAAGTCAGGTTATAGATGGGTGTGTAGATGAGGCTGGGTCTAGTCAGGTTATAGATGGTGGTGTATATGAGGCTGGGCCTAGTCATGCCAGTGATGTTGGTGTAGATGAGTCTGGGTCTAGTCATGCCAGTGATGGGGGTGGGGGTGTAGATGAGGCTGGGTCTAGTCATGCCAATGATGGGGATGGGGGTGTAGATGAGGCTGGGTCTAGTCAGGTTATAGATGTTGGTGTAGATGAGACTGGGTCTAGTCAGGTTATAGATGGTGGTGTAGATGAGGCTGGGTCTAGTCAGGCTATAGATGGTGTTGATGAGGCTGGGTTTAGTCAGGCTATAGATGGTGTAGATGAGGCTGGGTCTAGTCAGGTTATAGATGGTGGTGTAGATGAGGCTGGGTCTAGTCAGGTTATAGATGTTGGTGTAGATGAGGCTGGGTATAGTCAGGTTATAGATGTTGGTGTAGATGAGGCTGGGTCAAGTCAGGTTATAGATGGGTGTGTAGATGAGGCTGGGTCTAGTCAGGTTATAGATGGTGGTGTATATGAGGCTGGGCCTAGTCATGCCAGTGATGTTGGTGTAGATGAGTCTGGGTCTAGTCATGCCAGTGATGGGGGTGGGGGTGTAGATGAGGCTGGGTCTAGTCATGCCAATGATGGGGATGGGGGTGTAGATGAGGCTGGGTCTAGTCAGGTTATAGATGTTGGTGTAGATGAGGCTGGGTCTAGTCAGGTTATAGATGGTGGTGTATATGAGGCTGGGCCTAGTCATGCCAGTGATGTTGGTGTAGATGAGTCTGGGTCTAGTCATGCCAGTGATGGGGGTGGGGGTGTAGATGAGGCTGGGTCTAGTCATGCCAATGATGGGGATGGGGGTGTAGATGAGGCTGGGTCTAGTCAGGTTATAGATGTTGGTGTAGATGAGACTGGGTCTAGTCAGGTTATAGATGGTGGTGTAGATGAGGCTGGGTCTAGATGGGGGTGTAGATGAGGTTGGGTCTAGTCATGTTATAGATGGTGGTGTAGATGAGGCTGGGTCTAGTCATGCCAGTGATGGTGGTATATATGAGGCTGGGTCTAGTCAGGCTATAGATGGTGTTGATGAGGCTGGGTTTAGTCAGGCTATAGATGGTGTAGATGAGGCTGGGTCTAGTCAGGTTATAGATGGTGGTGTAGATGAGGCTGGGTCTAGTCAGGTTATAGATGGTGGTGTAGATGAGGCTGGGTCTAGTCAGGTTATAGATGTTGGTGTAGATGAGGCTGGGTATAGTCAGGTTATAGATGTTGGTGTAGATGAGGCTGGGTCAAGTCAGGTTATAGATGGGTGTGTAGATGAGGCTGGGTCTAGTCAGGTTATAGATGGTGGTGTAGATGAGGCTGGGTCTAGTAAGGTTATAGATGGTGGTGTAGATGAGGCTGGTCTAGTCAGGCTATAGATGGTGGTGTAGACGAGGCTGGGTCTAGTCATGCTATAGATGGTGGTGTAGATGAGACTGGGTCTAGTCAGGTTATAGATGGTGTAGATGAGGCTGGGTCTAGTCAGGTTATAGATGGTGTAGATGAGGCTGGGTCTAGTCAGGCTATAGATGGTGGTGTAGATGAGGCTGGGTCTAGTCAGGTTATAGATGGTGGTGTAGATGAGGCCTGGTCTAGTCAGGTTATAGATGTTGTAGATGAGGCTGGGTCTAGTCAGGTTATAGATGGTGGTGTAGATGAGGCCTGGTCTAGTCAGGTTATAGATGGTGTAGATGAGGCTGGGTCTAGTCAGGTTATAGATGGTGGTGTAGATGAGGCCTGGTCTAGTCAGATTATAGATGGTGTAGATGAGGCTGGGTCTAGTCAGGTTATAGATGGTGGTGTAGATGAGGCCTGGTCTAGTCAGGCTATAGATGGTGGTGTAGATGAGGCTGGGTCTAGTCAGGTTATAGATGGTGGTGTAGATGAGGCCTGGTCTAGTCAGGTTATAGATGGTGGTGTAGATGAGGCTGGGTCTAGTCAGGTTATAGATGGTGGTGTAGATGAGGCTGGGTCTAGTCAGGCTATAGATGGTGGTGTAGATGAGGCTGGGTCTAGTCAGGTTATAGATGGTGTAGATGAGGCTGGGTCTAGTCAGGTTATAGATGGTGGTGTAGATGAGGCTTGGTCTAGTCAGGCTATAGATGGTGGTGTAGATGAGGCTGGGTCTAGTCATGCCAGTGATGGTGGTGTAGATGAGGCTGGGTCTAGTCAGGCTATAGATGGTGGTGTAGACGAGGCTGGGTCTA
The DNA here is from genome assembly GCF_057628025.1 of Oncorhynchus mykiss. Lineage (NCBI taxonomy): Eukaryota > Metazoa > Chordata > Actinopteri > Salmoniformes > Salmonidae > Oncorhynchus > Oncorhynchus mykiss. The sequence goes on along the minus strand of NC_143041.1, from coordinate 47,619,817 downwards.
GTCAGGCTATAGATGGTGGTGTAGATGAGGCCTGGTCTAGTCAGGCTATAGATGGTGTAGATGAGGCCTGGTCTAGTCAGGTTATAGATGGTGGTGTAGACGAGGCTGGGTCTAGTCAGGTTATAGATGGTGGTGTAGATGAGGCCTGGTCTAGACAGGTTATAGATGGTGGTGTAGATGAGGCTTGGTCTAGTCAGGCTATAGATGGTGGTGTAGATGAGGCTGGGTCTAGTCAGGTTATAGATGGTGGTGTAGATGAGGCTGGGTCTAGTCAGGCTATAGATGGTGGTGTAGATGAGGCTGGGTCTAGTCAGGCTATAGATGGTGGTGTAGACGAGGCCTGGTCTAGTCAGGTTATAGATGGTGGTGTAGATGAGGCCTGGTCTAGTCAGGTTATAGATGGTGGTGTAGATGAGGCTGGGTCTAGTCAGGCTATAGATGGTGGTGTAGATGAGGCTGGGCCTAGTCAGGCTATAGAGGGTGTAGATGAGGCTGGGTCTAGTCATGCCAGTGATGGTGGTGTAGACGAGGCTGGGTCTAGTCAGGCTATAGATGGTGGTGTAGATGAGGCTGGGTCTAGTCAGTTTATAGATGGTGTAGATGAGGCTGGGGCTAGTCATGCCAGTGATGGTGGTGTAGATGAGGCTGGGTCCAGTCAGGTTATAGATGGTGGTGTAGATGAGGCTGGGTCTAGTCAGGTTATAGATGGTGTAGATGAGGCTGGGTCTAGTCAGGTTATAGATGGTGGTGTAGATGAGGCCTGGTCTAGTCAGATTATAGATGGTGTAGATGAGGCTGGGTCTAGTCAGGTTATAGATGGTGGTGTAGATGAGGCCTGGTCTAGTCAGGCTATAGATGGTGGTGTAGATGAGGCTGGGTCTAGTCAGGTTATAGATGGTGGTGTAGATGAGGCCTGGTCTAGTCAGGTTATAGATGGTGGTGTATATGAGGCTGGGCCTAGTCATGCCAGTGATGTTGGTGCAGATGAGACTAGGTCTAGTCATGCTAGTGATGGGGGTGGGGGTGTAGATGAGGCTGGGTCTAGTCATGCCAATGATGGGGATGGGGGTGTAGATGAGGCTGGGTCTAGTCAGGTTATAGATGTTGGTGTAGATGAGGCTGGGTCTAGTCAGTTTATAGATGGTGTAGATGAGGCTGGGGCTAGTCATGCCAGTGATGGTGGTGTAGATGAGGCTGGGTCCAGTCAGGTTATAGATGGTGGTGTAGATGAGGCTGGGTCTAGTCAGGTTATAGATGGTGGTGTAGATGAGGCTGGGTCTAGTCAGGTTATAGATGGTGGTGTAGATGAGGCCTGGTCTAGTCAGGTTATAGATGGTGGTGTAGATGAGGCCTGGTCTAGTCAGGTTATAGATGGTGGTGTAGATGAGGCTGGGTCTAGTCATGCTATAGATGGTGATGTAGATGAGACTGGGTCTAGTCAGGCTATAGATGGTGGTGTAGATGAGGCTGGGTCTAGTCAGGTTATAGATGGTGGTGTAGATGAGGCTGGGTCTAGTCAGGTTATAGATGGTGGTGTAGATGAGGCTGGGTCTAGTCAGGTTATAGATTGAGGTGTAGATGAGGCTGGGTCTTGTCAGGCTATAGATGGTGGTGTAGATGAGCCTGGGCCTAGTCAGGTTATAGATGGTGGTGTAGATGAGGCTGGGCCTAGTCAGGTTATAGATGGTGGTGTAGATGAGGCTGGGTCTAGTCAGGCTATAGATGGTGGTGTAGATGAGTCTGGGTCTAGTCAGGTTATAGATGGAGGTGTAGATGAGGCTGGGTCTAGTCAGGCTATAGATGGTGGTGTAGATGAGGCTGGGCCTAGTCAGGTTATAGATGGTGGTGTAGATGAGGCTGGGCCTAGTCAGGTTATAGATGGTGGTGTAGATGAGGCTGGGTCTAGTCAGGCTATAGATGGATGTGTAGATGAGGCTGGGTCTAGTCAGGCTATAGATGGTGGTGTAGATGAGGCTGGGTCTAGTCAGGCTATAGATGGTGGTGTAGATGAGGCTGGGTCTAGTCAGGCTATAGATGGTGGTGTAGATGAGACTGGGTCTAGTCAGGCTATAGATGGTGGTGTAGATGAGGCTTGGTCTAGTCAGGTTATAGATGGTGGTGTAGATGAGGCTGGGTCTAGTCAGGTTATAGATGGTGGTGTAGATGAGGCCTGGTCTAGTCAGGTTATAGATGGTGGTGTAGATGAGGCCTGGTCTAGTCAGGTTATAGATGGTGGTGTAGATGAGGCTGGGTCTAGTCAGGTTATAGATGGTGGTGTAGATGAGGCTGGGTCTTGTCAGGTTATAGATGGTGGTGTAGATGAGGCTGGGTCTAGTCAGGCCATAGATGGTGGTGTAGATGAGGCTGGGTCTAGTCAGGTTATAGATGGTGGTGTAGATGAGGCTGGGTCTAGTCAGGTTATAGATGGTGGTGTAGATGAGGCTGGGTCTAGTCAGGCTATAGATGGTGGTGTAGATGAGGCTAGGTCTAGTCAGGCTATAGATGGTGGTGTAGATGAGGCTGGGTCTAGTCAGGCTATAGATGGTGGTGTAGATGAGGCTGGGTCTAGTCAGGCTTTAGATGGTGGTGTAGATGAGGCTTTGTCTAGTCATGTTATAGATTGTGTAGATGAGACTGGGTCTAGTCAGGTTAGAGATGGTGGTGTAGATAAGTCTTTGTCTAGTCATGTTATAGATGGTGTAGATGAGACTGGGTCTAGTCAGGTTATAGATGAGGCTGGGTCTAGTCAGGCTATAGATGGTGGTGTAGATGAGGCTGGGTCTAGTCAGGTTATAGATGGAGGTGTAGATGATTCTGGGTCTAGTCAGGCTATAGATGGTGGTGTAGATGAGGCCTGGTCTAGTCAGGTTATAGATGTTGTAGATGAGGCTGGGTCTAGTCAGGTTATAGATGGTGGTGTAGATGAGGCCTGGTCTAGTCAGGTTATAGATGGTGTAGATGAGGCTGGGTCTAGTCAGGTTATAGATGGTGGTGTAGATGAGGCCTGGTCTAGTCAGGTTATAGATGGTGGTGTAGATGAGGCCTGGTCTAGTCAGGTTATAGATGGTGGTGTAGATGAGGCTGGGTCTAGTCAGGTTATAGATGGTGGTGTAGATGAGGCTGGGTCTTGTCAGGTTATAGATGGTGGTGTAGATGAGGCTGGGTCTAGTCAGGTTATAGATGGTGTAGATGAGGCTGGGTCTAGTCAGGCTATAGATGGTGGTGTAGATGAGGCTGGGTCTAGTCAGGTTATAGATGGTGGTGTAGATGAGGCCTGGTCTAGTCAGGTTATAGATGTTGTAGATGAGGCTGGGTCTAGTCAGGTTATAGATGGTGGTGTAGATGAGGCCTGGTCTAGTCAGGTTATAGATGGTGTAGATGAGGCTGGGTCTAGTCAGGTTATAGATGGTGGTGTAGATGAGGCTGGGTCTAGTCAGGCCATAGATGGTGGTGTAGATGAGGCTGGGTCTAGTCAGGTTATAGATGGTGGTGTAGATGAGGCTGGGTCTAGTCAGGTTATAGATGGTGGTGTAGATGAGGCTGGGTCTAGTCAGGTTATAGATGGTGGTGTAGATGAGGCTGGGTCTAGTCAGGTTATAGATGGAGGTATAGATGAGGCTGGGTCTAGTCATGCCAATGATGGGGGTGTAGATGAGGCTGGGTCTAGTCAGGCTTTAGATGGTGGTGTAGATGAGGCTTTGTCTAGTCATGTTATAGATTGTGTAGATGAGACTGGGTCTAGTCAGGTTAGAGATGGTGGTGTAGATAAGTCTTTGTCTAGTCATGTTATAGATGGTGTAGATGAGACTGGGTCTAGTCAGGTTATAGATGAGGCTGGGTCTAGTCAGGCTATAGATGGTGGTGTAGATGAGGCTGGGTCTAGTCAGGTTATAGATGGAGGTGTAGATGATTCTGGGTCTAGTCAGGCTATAGATGGTGGTGTAGATGAGGCCTGGTCTAGTCAGGTTATAGATGTTGTAGATGAGGCTGGGTCTAGTCAGGTTATAGATGGTGGTGTAGATGAGGCCTGGTCTAGTCAGGTTATAGATGGTGTAGATGAGGCTGGGTCTAGTCAGGTTATAGATGGTGGTGTAGATGAGGCCTGGTCTAGTCAGGTTATAGATGGTGGTGTAGATGAGGCCTGGTCTAGTCAGGTTATAGATGGTGGTGTAGATGAGGCTGGGTCTAGTCAGGTTATAGATGGTGGTGTAGATGAGGCTGGGTCTTGTCAGGTTATAGATGGTGGTGTAGATGAGGCTGGGTCTAGTCAGGTTATAGATGGTGTAGATGAGGCTGGGTCTAGTCAGGCTATAGATGGTGGTGTAGATGAGGCTGGGTCTAGTCAGGTTATAGATGGTGGTGTAGATGAGGCCTGGTCTAGTCAGGTTATAGATGTTGTAGATGAGGCTGGGTCTAGTCAGGTTATAGATGGTGGTGTAGATGAGGCCTGGTCTAGTCAGGTTATAGATGGTGTAGATGAGGCTGGGTCTAGTCAGGTTATAGATGGTGGTGTAGATGAGGCCTGGTCTAGTCAGATTATAGATGGTGTAGATGAGGCTGGGTCTAGTCAGGTTATAGATGGTGGTGTAGATGAGGCCTGGTCTAGTCAGGCTATAGATGGTGGTGTAGATGAGGCTGGGTCTAGTCAGGTTATAGATGGTGGTGTAGATGAGGCCTGGTCTAGTCAGGTTATAGATGGTGGTGTAGATGAGGCTGGGTCTAGTCAGGTTATAGATGGTGGTGTAGATGAGGCTGGGTCTAGTCAGGCTATAGATGGTGGTGTAGATGAGGCTGGGTCTAGTCAGGTTATAGATGGTGTAGATGAGGCTGGGTCTAGTCAGGTTATAGATGGTGGTGTAGATGAGGCTTGGTCTAGTCAGGCTATAGATGGTGGTGTAGATGAGGCTGGGTCTAGTCATGCCAGTGATGGTGGTGTAGATGAGGCTGGGTCTAGTCAGGCTATAGATGGTGGTGTAGACGAGGCTGGGTCTAGTCAGGCTATAGATGGTGGTGTAGATGAGGCCTGGTCTAGTCAGGCTATAGATGGTGTAGATGAGGCCTGGTCTAGTCAGGTTATAGATGGTGGTGTAGACGAGGCTGGGTCTAGTCAGGTTATAGATGGTGGTGTAGATGAGGCCTGGTCTAGACAGGTTATAGATGGTGGTGTAGATGAGGCTTGGTCTAGTCAGGCTATAGATGGTGGTGTAGATGAGGCTGGGTCTAGTCAGGTTATAGATGGTGGTGTAGATGAGGCTGGGTCTAGTCAGGCTATAGATGGTGGTGTAGATGAGGCTGGGTCTAGTCAGGCTATAGATGGTGGTGTAGACGAGGCCTGGTCTAGTCAGGTTATAGATGGTGGTGTAGATGAGGCCTGGTCTAGTCAGGTTATAGATGGTGGTGTAGATGAGGCTGGGTCTAGTCAGGCTATAGATGGTGGTGTAGATGAGGCTGGGCCTAGTCAGGCTATAGAGGGTGTAGATGAGGCTGGGTCTAGTCATGCCAGTGATGGTGGTGTAGACGAGGCTGGGTCTAGTCAGGCTATAGATGGTGGTGTAGATGAGGCTGGGTCTAGTCAGTTTATAGATGGTGTAGATGAGGCTGGGGCTAGTCATGCCAGTGATGGTGGTGTAGATGAGGCTGGGTCCAGTCAGGTTATAGATGGTGGTGTAGATGAGGCTGGGTCTAGTCAGGTTATAGATGGTGTAGATGAGGCTGGGTCTAGTCAGGTTATAGATGGTGGTGTAGATGAGGCCTGGTCTAGTCAGATTATAGATGGTGTAGATGAGGCTGGGTCTAGTCAGGTTATAGATGGTGGTGTAGATGAGGCCTGGTCTAGTCAGGCTATAGATGGTGGTGTAGATGAGGCTGGGTCTAGTCAGGTTATAGATGGTGGTGTAGATGAGGCCTGGTCTAGTCAGGTTATAGATGGTGGTGTATATGAGGCTGGGCCTAGTCATGCCAGTGATGTTGGTGTAGATGAGTCTGGGTCTAGTCATGCCAGTGATGGGGGTGGGGGTGTAGATGAGGCTGGGTCTAGTCATGCCAATGATGGGGATGGGGGTGTAGATGAGGCTGGGTCTAGTCAGGTTATAGATGTTGGTGTAGATGAGGCTGGGTCTAGTCAGTTTATAGATGGTGTAGATGAGGCTGGGGCTAGTCATGCCAGTGATGGTGGTGTAGATGAGGCTGGGTCCAGTCAGGTTATAGATGGTGGTGTAGATGAGACTGGGTCTAGTCAGGTTATAGATGGTGGTGTAGATGAGGCTGGGTCTAGTCAGGTTATAGATGGTGGTGTAGATGAGGCCTGGTCTAGTCAGGTTATAGATGGTGGTGTAGATGAGGCCTGGTCTAGTCAGGTTATAGATGGTGGTGTAGATGAGGCTGGGTCTAGTCATGCTATAGATGGTGATGTAGATGAGACTGGGTCTAGTCAGGCTATAGATGGTGGTGTAGATGAGGCTGGGTCTAGTCAGGTTATAGATGGTGGTGTAGATGAGGCTGGGTCTAGTCAGGTTATAGATGGTGGTGTAGATGAGGCTGGGTCTAGTCAGGTTATAGATTGAGGTGTAGATGAGGCTGGGTCTAGTCAGGCTATAGATGGTGGTGTAGATGAGCCTGGGCCTAGTCAGGTTATAGATGGTGGTGTAGATGAGGCTGGGCCTAGTCAGGTTATAGATGGTGGTGTAGATGAGGCTGGGTCTAGTCAGGCTATAGATGGTGGTGTAGATGAGTCTGGGTCTAGTCAGGTTATAGATGGAGGTGTAGATGAGGCTGGGTCTAGTCAGGCTATAGATGGTGGTGTAGATGAGGCTGGGCCTAGTCAGGTTATAGATGGTGGTGTAGATGAGGCTGGGCCTAGTCAGGTTATAGATGGTGGTGTAGATGAGGCTGGGTCTAGTCAGGCTATAGATGGATGTGTAGATGAGGCTGGGTCTAGTCAGGCTATAGATGGTGGTGTAGATGAGGCTGGGTCTAGTCAGGCTATAGATGGTGGTGTAGATGAGGCTGGGTCTAGTCAGGCTATAGATGGTGGTGTAGATGAGACTGGGTCTAGTCAGGCTATAGATGGTGGTGTAGATGAGGCTTGGTCTAGTCAGGTTATAGATGGTGGTGTAGATGAGGCTGGGTCTAGTCAGGTTATAGATGGTGGTGTAGATGAGGCCTGGTCTAGTCAGGTTATAGATGGTGGTGTAGATGAGGCCTGGTCTAGTCAGGTTATAGATGGTGGTGTAGATGAGGCTGGGTCTAGTCAGGTTATAGATGGTGGTGTAGATGAGGCTGGGTCTTGTCAGGTTATAGATGGTGGTGTAGATGAGGCTGGGTCTAGTCAGGCCATAGATGGTGGTGTAGATGAGGCTGGGTCTAGTCAGGTTATAGATGGTGGTGTAGATGAGGCTGGGTCTAGTCAGGTTATAGATGGTGGTGTAGATGAGGCTGGGTCTAGTCAGGCTATAGATGGTGGTGTAGATGAGGCTAGGTCTAGTCAGGCTATAGATGGTGGTGTAGATGAGGCTGGGTCTAGTCAGGCTATAGATGGTGGTGTAGATGAGGCTGGGTCTAGTCAGGCTTTAGATGGTGGTGTAGATGAGGCTTTGTCTAGTCATGTTATAGATTGTGTAGATGAGACTGGGTCTAGTCAGGTTAGAGATGGTGGTGTAGATAAGTCTTTGTCTAGTCATGTTATAGATGGTGTAGATGAGACTGGGTCTAGTCAGGTTATAGATGAGGCTGGGTCTAGTCAGGCTATAGATGGTGGTGTAGATGAGGCTGGGTCTAGTCAGGTTATAGATGGAGGTGTAGATGATTCTGGGTCTAGTCAGGCTATAGATGGTGGTGTAGATGAGGCTGGGTCTAGTCAGGTTATAGATGGTGTAGATGAGGCGGGGTCTAGTCAGGCTATAGATGGTGTAGATGAGGCTGGGGTCTAGTCAGGTTATATATGGTGTAGATGAGGCGGGGTCTAGTAAAGGCTATAGATGGTGTAGATGAGGCTGGGTCTAGTCAGGCTATAGATGGTGTAGATGAGGCTGGGTCTAGTCATGCCAGTGATGGTGGTGTAGATGAGGCTGGGCCTAGTCAGGCTATAGATGGTGGTGTAGATGAGGTTGGGTCTAGTCAGGTTATAGATGGTAGTGTAGATGAGGCCGGGTCTAGTCAGGTTATTGATGGTGTAGATGAGGCTGGGCCTAGTCAGGCTAGTGATGGTGGTGTAGTTGAGGCTGGGCCTAGTCATGTTATAGATGTTGTAGATGAGACTGGGTCTAGTCAGGTTATAGATGAGGCTGGGTCTAGTCATGTTATAGATGGTGGTGTAGATGAGGCTGGGTTTAGTCAGGTTATAGATGGTGGTGTAGATGAGGCTGGGTCTATATGGTGGTGTAGATGAGGCTGGGTCTAGTCATGCCAGTGATGGTGTAGATGGTGGTGTAGATGAGGCTAGTCATGCTATGGAGGTGTAGATGGTGGTGTAGATGAGGCTGGGCCTAGTCAGGCTAGTGATGGTGGTGTAGATGAGGCTGGGTCTAGTCATGCTATAGATGGTGGTGTAGATGAGGCTGGGTCTAGTCATGTTATAGATGTTTGTGTATATGAGGCTGGGCCTAGTCATGCCAGTGATGGGGGTGGGGGTGTATATGAGGCTGGGTCTAGTCAGGTTATAGATGTTGGTGTATATGAGGCTGGGTCTAGTCAGGTTATAGATGTTGGTGTAGATGAGGCTGGGTCTAGATGGTGGTGTAGATGAGGCTGGGCCTAGTCAGGCTATAGATGGTGTAGATGAGGCTGGGTCTAGTCATGCCAGTGATGGGGGCGTAGATGAGGCTGGGTCTAGTCAGGTTATAGATGGTGGTGTAGATGAGGCTGGGTCTAGTCAGGTTATAGATGGTGTAGATGAGGCTGGGTCTAGTCAGGTTATAGATTGTGGTGTAGATGAGGCTGGGTCTAGTCATGTTATGGATGGTGTTGTAGATGAGACTGGGTCTAGTCATGCTATGTATGGAGGTGTAGATGAGTCTGGGTCTAGTCAGGTTATAGATTGTGGTGTAGATCAGGCTGGTCTAGTCATGTTATGCTATGGATGGTGGTGTAGATGAGGCTGGGTCTAGTCAGGTGATGGAGGGTGGTGTAGATGAGGCTGGGTCTAGTCAGGCTATAGATGGTGGTGTAGATGAGGCTGGTCTAGTCAGGTTATAGATGGTGGTGTAGATGAGGCTGGGTCTAGTCAGGTTATAGATGGCGGTATAGATGAGGCTGGGTCTAGTCAGGTTATAGATGGCAGTGTAGATGAGGCTGGGTCTAGTCATGCCAGTGATGGGGGCGTAGATGAGGCTGGGTCTAGTCAGGTTATAGATGGTGGTGTAGATGAGGCTCGGTCTAGTCAGGTTATAGATGGCAGTGTAGATGAGGCTGGGTCTAGTCATGCCAGTGATGGGGGCGTAGATGAGGCTGGGTCTAGTCAGGTTATAGATGGTGGTGTAGATGAGGCTGGGTCTAGTCAGGTTATAGATGGCAGTGTAGATGAGGCTGGGTCTAGTCATGCCAGTGATGGGGGCGTAGATGAGGCTGGGTCTAGTCAGGTTATAGATGGTGGTGTAGATGAGGCTGGGTCTAGTCAGGTTATAGATGGTGGTGTAGATGAGGCTGGTCTAGTCAGGTTATAGATGGCGGTATAGATGAGGCTGGGTCTAGTCAGGTTATAGATGGCGGTGTAGATGAGGCTGGGTCTAGTCATGCCAGTGATGGGGGCGTAGATGAGGCTGGGTCTAGTCAGGTTATAGATGGTGGTGTAGATTAGGCTGGGTCTAGTCAGGTTATAGATGGTGGTGTAGATGAGGCTGGGTCTAGTCAGGTTATAGATGGTGGTGTAGATGAGGCTGGGTCTAGTCAGGTTATAGATGGTGGTGTAGATTAGGCTGGGTCTAGTCAGGTTATAGATGGTGGTGTAGATGAGGCTGGGTCTAGTCAGGTTATAGATGGTGGTGTAGATGAGGCTGGTCTAGTCAGGTTATAGATGGCGGTATAGATGAGGCTGGGTCTAGTCAGGTTATAGATGGCGGTGTAGATGAGGCTGGGTCTAGTCATGCCAGTGATGGGGGCGTAGATGAGGCTGGGTCTAGTCAGGTTATAGATGGTGGTGTAGATGAGGCTTGGTCTAGTCAGGTTATAGATGGTGGTGTAGATTAGGCTGGGTCTAGTCAGGTTATAGATGGTGGTGTAGATGAGGCTGGGTCTAGTCAGGTTATAGATGGTGGTGTAGATGAGGCTGGGTCTAGTCAGGTTATAGATGGCGGTATAGATGAGGCTGGGTCTAGTCAGGTTATAGATGGCGGTGTAGATGAGGCTGGGTCTAGTCATGCCAGTGATGGGGGCGTAGATGAGGCCTGGTCTAGTCAGGTTGTAGATGGTGGTGTAGATGAGGCTGGGTCTAGTCATGCTATAGATGGTGGTGTAGATGAGGCTGGGTCTAGTCAGGCTATAGATAGATGGTGGTGTAGATGAGGCTGGGGCTAGTCAGGCTATAGATGGTGGTGTATATGAGGCTGGGTCTAGTCAGATTATAGATGGTGGTGTAGATGAGGCTGGGTCTAGTCAGGCTATAGATGGTGGTGTAGATGAGGCGGGCCTAGTCAGGCTAGTGATGGTGGTGTAGATGAGGCTGGGTCTAGTCATACCAGTGATGGGGGTGGGGGTGTAGATGAGGCTGGGTCTAGTCATGCCAGTGATGGGGGTGGGGGTGTAGATGAGGCTGGGTCTAGTCAGGTTATAGATGTTGGTGTAGATGAGACTGGGTCTAGTCAGGTTATAGATGGTGGTGTAGATGAGGCTGGGTCTAGATGGGGGTGTAGATGAGTTTGGGTCTAGTCATGTTATAGATGGTGGTGTAGATGAGGCTGGGTCTAGTCATGCCAGTGATGGTGGTGTATATGAGGCTGGGTCTAGTCAGGCTATAGATGGTGTTAATGAGGCTGGGTTTAGTCAGGCTATAGATGGTGTAGATGAGGCTGGGTCTAGTCAGGTTATAGATGGTGGTGTAGATGAGGCTGGGTCTAGTCAGGTTATAGATGGTGGTGTAGATGAGGCTGGGTCTAGTCAGGTTATAGATGTTGGTGTAGATGAGGCTGGGTATAGTCAGGTTATAGATGTTGGAGTAGATGAGGCTGGGTCAAGTCAGGTTATAGATGGGTGTGTAGATGAGGCTGGGTCTAGTCAGGTTATAGATGGTGGTGTAGATGAGGCTGGGTCTAGTCAGGTTATAGATGGTGGTGTAGATGAGGCTGGGTCTAGTCAGGTTATAGATGGCGGTATAGATGAGGCTGGGTCTAGTCATGCCAATGATGGGGGTGCAGATGAGGCTGGGTCTAGTCAGGTTATAGATGGTGGTGTAGATGAGGCTGGGTCTAGTCATGCCAGTGATGGGGGTGTAGATGAGGCTGGGTCTAGTCAGGTTGTAGATGGTGGTGTAGATGAGGCTGGGTCTAGTCATGCTATAGATGGTGGTGTAGATGAGGCTGGGTCTAGTCATGCTATAGATGGTGGTGTATATGAGGCTGGGCCTAGTCAGGTTATAGATGGTGGTGTAGATGAGGCTGGGTCTAGATGGTGGTGTAGATGAGGCTGGGTCTAGTCAGGTTATAGATGGTGGTGTAGATGAGGCTGGGTCTAGTCAGGTTATAGATGGTGGTGTAGATGAGGCTGGGTCTAGTCAGGTTATAGATGGTGGTGTAGATGAGGCTGGGTCTAGTCAGGTTATAGATGGCGGTATAGATGAGGCTGGGTCTAGTCATGCCAATGATGGGGGTGTAGATGAGGCTGGGTCTAGTCAGGTTATAGATGGTGGTGTAGATGAGGCTGGGTCTAGTCATGCCAGTGATGGGGGTGTAGATGAGGCTGGGTCTAGTCAGGTTGTAGATGGTGGTGTAGATGAGGCTGGGTCTAGTCATGCTATAGATGGTGGTGTAGATGAGGCTGGGTCTAGTCAGGTTATAGATGGTGGTGTAGATGAGGCTGGGCCTAGTCATGCTATAGATGGTGGTGTAGATGAGGCTGGGCCTAGTCATGCTATAGATGGTGGTGTAGATGAGGCTGGGTCTAGTCATGTTATAGATGGCGGTATAGATGAGGCTGGGTCTAGTCAGGTTATAGATGGCGGTGTAGATGAGGCTGGGTCTAGTCATGCCAGTGATGGGGGCGTAGATGAGGCTGGGTCTATTCAGGTTATAGATGGTGGTGTAGATGAGGCTGGGTCTAGTCAGGCTATAGATGGTGGTGTAGATGAGGCGGGCCTAGTCAGGCTAGTGATGGTGGTGTAGATGAGGCTGGGTCTAGTCATACCAGTGATGGGGGTGGGGGTGTAGATGAGGCTGGGTCTAGTCATGCCAGTGATGGGGGTGGGGGTGTAGATGAGGCTGGGTCTAGTCAGGTTATAGATGTTGGTGTAGATGAGACTGGGTCTAGTCAGGTTATAGATGGTGGTGTAGATGAGGCTGGGTCTAGATGGGGGTGTAGATGAGTTTGGGTCTAGTCATGTTATTGATGGTGGTGTAGATGAGGCTGGGTCTAGTCATGCCAGTGATGGTGGTGTATATGAGGCTGGGTCTAGTCAGGCTATAGATGGTGTTGATGAGGCTGGGTTTAGTCAGGCTATAGATGGTGTAGATGAGGCTGGGTCTAGTCAGGTTATAGATGGTGGTGTAGATGAGGCTGGGTCTAGTCAGGTTATAGATGGTGGTGTAGATGAGGCTGGGTCTAGTCAGGTTATAGATGTTGGTGTAGATGAGGCTGGGTCTAGTCAGGTTATAGATGGCGGTGTAGATGAGGCTGGGTCTAGTCATGCCAGTGATGGGGGCGTAGATGAGGCCTGGTCTAGTCAGGTTGTAGATGGTGGTGTAGATGAGGCTGGGTCTAGTCATGCTATAGATGGTGGTGTAGATGAGGCTGGGTCTAGTCAGGCTATAGATAGATGGTGGTGTAGATGAGGCTGGGGCTAGTCAGGCGATAGATGGTGGTGTATATGAGGCTGGGTCTAGTCAGGTTATAGATGGTGGTGTAGATGAGGCTGGGTCTAGTCAGGCTATAGATGGTGGTGTAGATGAGGCGGGCCTAGTCAGGCTAGTGATGGTGGTGTAGATGAGGCTGGGTCTAGTCATACCAGTGATGGGGGTGGGGGTGTAGATGAGGCTGGGTCTAGTCATGCCAGTGAAGGGGGTGGCGGTGTAGATGAGAATGGGTCTAGTCAGGTTATAGATGTTGGTGTAGATGAGACTGGGTCTAGTCAGGTTATAGATGGTGGTGTAGATGAGGCTGGGACAGTCAGGCTATAGATGGTGGTGTATATGAGGCTGGGTCTAGTCAGATTATAGATGGTGGTGTAGATGAGGCTGGGTCTAGTCAGGCTATAGATGGTGGTGTAGATGAGGCGGGCCTAGTCAGGCTAGTGATGGTGGTGTAGATGAGGCTGGGTCTAGTCATACCAGTGATGGGGGTGGGGGTGTAGATGAGGCTGGGTCTAGTCATGCCAGTGATGGGGGTGGGGGTGTAGATGAGGCTGGGTCTAGTCAGGTTATAGATGTTGGTGTAGATGAGACTGGGTCTAGTCAGGTTATAGATGGTGGTGTAGATGAGGCTGGGTCTAGATGGGGGTGTAGATGAGTTTGGGTCTAGTCATGTTATTGATGGTGGTGTAGATGAGGCTGGGTCTAGTCATGCCAGTGATGGTGGTGTATATGAGGCTGGGTCTAGTCAGGCTATAGATGGTGTTGATGAGGCTGGGTTTAGTCAGGCTATAGATGGTGTAGATGAGGCTGGGTCTAGTCAGGTTATAGATGGTGGTGTAGATGAGGCTGGGTCTAGTCAGGTTATAGATGGTGGTGTAGATGAGGCTGGGTCTAGTCAGGTTATAGATGTTGGTGTAGATGAGGCTGGGTATAGTCAGGTTATAGATGTTGGAGTAGATGAGGCTGGGTCAAGTCAGGTTATAGATGGGTGTGTAGATGAGGCTGGGTCTAGTCAGGTTATAGATGGTGGTGTAGATGAGGCTGGGTCTAGTCAGGTTATAGATGGTGGTGTAGATGAGGCTGGGTCTAGTCAGGTTATAGATGGCGGTATAGATGAGGCTGGGTCTAGTCATGCCAATGATGGGGGTGTAGATGAGGCTGGGTCTAGTCAGGTTATAGATGGTGGTGTAGATGAGGCTGGGTCTAGTCATGCCAGTGATGGGGGTGTAGATGAGGCTGGGTCTAGTCAGGTTGTAGATGGTGGTGTAGATGAGGCTGGGTCTAGTCATGCTATAGATGGTGGTGTAGATGAGGCTGGGTCTAGTCATGCTATAGATGGTGGTGTATATGAGGCTGGGCCTAGTCAGGTTATAGATGGTGGTGTAGATGAGGCTGGGTCTAGATGGTGGTGTAGATGAGGCTGGGTCTAGTCAGGTTATAGATGGTGGTGTAGATGAGGCTGGGTCTAGTCAGGTTATAGATGGTGGTGTAGATGAGGCTGGGTCTAGTCAGGTTATAGATGGTGGTGTAGATGAGGCTGGGTCTAGTCAGGTTATAGATGGAGGTATAGATGAGGCTGGGTCTAGTCATGCCAATGATGGGGGTGTAGATGAGGCTGGGTCTAGTCAGGTTATAGATGGTGGTGTAGATGAGGCTGGGTCTAGTCATGCCAGTGATGGGGGTGTAGATGAGGCTGGGACTAGTCAGGTTGTAGATGGTGGTGTAGATGAGGCTGGGTCTAGTCATGCTATAGATGGTGGTGTAGATGAGGCTGGGTCTAGTCATGTTATAGATGGTGGTGTAGATGAGGCTGGGCCTAGTCATGCTATAGATGGTGGTGTAGATGAGGCTGGGCCTAGTCATGCTATAGATGGTGGTGTAGATGAGGCTGGGTCTAGTCATGTTATAGATGGTGGTGTAGATGAGGCTGGTCCTAGTCATGCCAGTGATGGGGGTGTAGATGAGGCTCGGTCTAGTCAGGTTATAGATGGTGGTGTAGATGAGGCGGGGTCTAGTCATGCCAGTGATGGTGGTGTAGATGAGGCTGGGTCTAGTCAGGTTATAGATGGTGGTGTAGATGAGGCTGGGTCTAGTCAGGTTATAGATGGCAGTGTAGATGAGGCTGGGTCTAGTCATGCCAGTGATGGGGGCGTAGATGAGGCTGGGTCTAGTCAGGTTATAGATGGTGGTGTAGATGAGGCTGGGTCTAGTCAGGTTATAGATGGTGGTGTAGATTAGGCTGGGTCTAGTCAGGTTATAGATGGTGGTGTAGATGAGGCTGGGTCTAGTCAGGTTATCGATGGTGGTGTAGATGAGGCTGGTCTAGTCAGGTTATAGATGGTGGTGTAGATGAGGCTGGGTCTAGTCAGGTTATAGATGGCGGTATAGATGAGGCTGGGTCTAGTCAGGTTATAGATGGCGGTGTAGATGAGGCTGGGTCTAGTCATGCCAGTGATGGGGGCGTAGATGAGGCCTGGTCTAGTCAGGTTGTAGATGGTGGTGTAGATGAGGCTGGGTCTAGTCATGCTATAGATGGTGGTGTAGATGAGGCTGGGTCTAGTCAGGCTATAGATAGATGGTGGTGTAGATGAGGCTGGGGCGAGTCAGGCGATAGATGGTGGTGTATATGAGGCTGGGTCTAGTCAGGTTATAGATGGTGGTGTAGATGAGGCTGGGTCTAGTCAGGCTATAGATGGTGGTGTAGATGAGGCGGGCCTAGTCAGGCTAGTGATGGTGGTGTAGATGAGGCTGGGTCTAGTCATACCAGTGATGGGGGTGGGGGTGTAGATGAGGCTGGGTCTAGTCATGCCAGTGATGGGGGTGGGGGTGTAGATGAGGCTGGGTCTAGTCAGGTTTTAGATGTTGGTGTAGATGAGACTGGGTCTAGTCAGGTTATAGATGGTGGTGTAGATGAGGCTGGGTCTAGATGGTGGTGTAGATGAGGCTGGGTCTAGTCATGCCAGTGATGGTGGTGTATATGAGGCTGGGTCTAGTCAGGCTATAGATGGTGTTGATGAGGCTGGGTTTAGTCAGGCTATAGATGGTGTAGATGAGGCTGGGTCTAGTCAGGTTATAGATGGTGGTGTAGATGAGGCTGTGTCTAGTCAGGTTATAGATGGTGGTGTAGATGAGGCTGGGTCTAGTCAGGTTATAGATGTTGGTGTAGATGAGGCTGGGTATAGTCAGGTTATAGATGTTGGAGTAGATGAGGCTGGGTCAAGTCAGGTTATAGATGGGTGTGTAGATGAGGCTGGGTCTAGTCAGGTTATAGATGGTGGTGTAGATGAGGCTGGGTCTAGTCAGGTTATAGATGATGGTGTAGATGAGGCTGGGTCTAGTCAGGTTATAGATGGCGGTATAGATGAGGCTGGGTCTAGTCATGCCAATGATGAGGGTGTAGATGAGGCTGGGTCTAGTCAGGTTATAGATGGTGGTGTAGATGAGGCTGGGTCTAGTCATGCCAGTGATGGGGGTGTAGATGAGGCTGGGTCTAGTCAGGTTGTAGATGGTGGTGTAGATGAGGCTGGGTCTAGTCATGCTATAGATGGTGGTGTAGATGAGGCTGGGTCTAGTCATGCTATAGATGGTGGTGTATATGAGGCTGGGCCTAGTCAGGTTATAGATGGTGGTGTAGATGAGGCTGGGTCTAGATGGTGGTGTAGATGAGGCTGGGTCTAGTCAGGTTATAGATGGTGGTGTAGATGAGGCTGGGTCTAGTCAGGTTATAGATGGTGGTGTAGATGAGGCTGGGTCTAGTCAGGTTATAGATGGTGGTGTAGATGAGGCTGGGTCTAGTCAGGTTATAGATGGAGGTATAGATGAGGCTGGGTCTAGTCATGCCAATGATGGGGGTGTAGATGAGGCTGGGTCTAGTCAGGTTATAGATGGTGGTGTAGATGAGGCTGGGTCTAGTCATGCCAGTGATGGGGGTGTAGATGAGGCTGGGTCTAGTCAGGTTGTAGATGGTGGTGTAGATGAGGCTGGGTCTAGTCATGCTATAGATGGTGGTGTAGATGAGGCTGGGTCTAGTCATGTTATAGATGGTGGTGTAGATGAGGCTGGGCCTAGTCATGCTATGGTGGTGGTGTAGATGAGGCTGGGCCTAGTCATGCTATAGATGGTGGTGTAGATGAGGCTGGGTCTAGTCATGTTATAGATGGTGGTGTAGATGAGGCTGGTCCTAGTCATGCCAGTGATGGGGGTGTAGATGAGGCTCGGTCTAGTCAGGTTATAGATGGTGGTGTAGATGAGGCGGGGTCTAGTCATGCCAGTGATGGTGGTGTAGATGAGGCTGGGTCTAGTCAGGTTATAGATGGTGGTGTAGATGAGGCTGGGTCTAGTCAGGTTATAGATGGCAGTGTAGATGAGGCTGGGTCTAGTCATGCCAGTGATGGGGGCGTAGATGAGGCTGGGTCTAGTCAGGTTATAGATGGTGGTGTAGATGAGGCTGGGTCTAGTCAGGTTATAGATGGTGGTGTAGATTAGGCTGGGTCTAGTCAGGTTATAGATGGTGGTGTAGATGAGGCTGGGTCTAGTCAGGTTATCGATGGTGGTGTAGATGAGGCTGGTCTAGTCAGGTTATAGATGGTGGTGTAGATGAGGCTGGGTCTAGTCAGGTTATAGATGGTGGTATAGATGAGGCTGGGTCTAGTCAGGTTATAGATGGCGGTGTAGATGAGGCTGGGTCTAGTCATGCCAGTGATGGGGGCGTAGATGAGGCCTGGTCTAGTCAGGTTGTAGATGGTGGTGTAGATGAGGCTGGGTCTAGTCATGCTATAGATGGTGGTGTAGATGAGGCTGGGTCTAGTCAGGCTATAGATAGATGGTGGTGTAGATGAGGCTGGGGCGAGTCAGGCGATAGATGGTGGTGTATATGAGGCTGGGTCTAGTCAGGTTATAGATGGTGGTGTAGATGAGGCGGGCCTAGTCAGGCTAGTGATGGTGGTGTATATGAGGCTGGGTCTAGTCATACCAGTGATGGGGGTGGAGGTGTAGATGAGGCTGGGTCTAGTCATGCCAGTGATGGGGGTGGGGGTGTAGATGAGGCTGGGTCTAGTCAGGTTATAGATGTTGGTGTAGATGAGACTGGGTCTAGTCAGGTTATGGATGGTGTTGTAGATGAGACTGGGTCTAGTCATGCTACGTATGGAGGTGTAGATGAGTCTGGGTCTAGTCAGGTTATAGAGTGTGGTGTAGATGAGACTGGGTCTAGTCATGCCAGTGATGGGGGTGGTGGTGTATATGAGGCTGGGTCTAGTCAGGTTATAGATGTTGGTGTAGATGAGACTGGGTCTAGTCAGGTTATAGATGTTGGTGTAGATGAGACTGGGTCTAGTCAGGTTATAGATTGTGATGTAGATGAGGCTGGGCCTAGTCAGGCTATAGATGGTGGTGTAGATGAGTCTGGGTCTAGTCAG
This sequence comes from Oncorhynchus mykiss, assembly GCF_057628025.1. Taxonomy (NCBI): domain Eukaryota; kingdom Metazoa; phylum Chordata; class Actinopteri; order Salmoniformes; family Salmonidae; genus Oncorhynchus; species Oncorhynchus mykiss. The sequence continues at coordinate 47,601,408 of NC_143041.1, read as the reverse complement.
GTTATAGATTGTGGTGTAGATGAGGCTGGGTCTCGTCAGGTTATAGATGGTGGTGTAGACTAGGCTGGGTCTTGTTATGCTATGGATGGTGGTGTAGATGAGGCTGGGTCTAGTCAGGTGATGGAGGGTGGTGTAGATGAGTCTGGGTCTAGTCATGCCAGTGATGGGGGTGGGGGTGTAGATGAGGCTGGGTCTAGTCAGGTGATGGAGGGTGGTGTAGATGAGACTGGGTCTAGTCAGGTTATAGATGGTGGTGTAGATGAGGCTGGGTCTAGTCAGGTTATAGATGTTGGTGTAGATGAGACTGGGTCTAGTCAGGTTATAGATTGTGATGTAGATGAGGCTGGGCCTAGTCAGGCTATAGATGGTGGTGTAGATGAGTCTGGGTCTAGTCAGGTTATAGATTGTGGTGTAGATGAGGCTGGGTCTCGTCAGGTTATAGATGGTGGTGTAGACTAGGCTGGGTCTTGTTATGCTATGGATGGTGGTGTAGATGAGGCTGGGTCTAGTCAGGTGATGGAGGGTGGTGTAGATGAGTCTGGGTCTAGTCATGCCAGTGATGGGGGTGGGGGTGTAGATGAGGCTGGGTCTAGTCAGGTGATGGAGGGTGGTGTAGATGAGGCCTGGTCTAGTCAGGTGATGGAGGGTAGTGTAGATGAGTCTGGGTCTAGTCATGCCAGTGATGGGGGTGGGGGTGTAGATGAGGCTGGTCTAGTCAGGTTATAGATGGAGGTGTAGATGAGGCTGGGTCTAGTCAGGTTATAGATGGTGTTGTAGATGAGTCTGGGTCTAGTCAGGTTATAGATGGAGGTGTAGATGAGGCTGGGTCTAGTCAGGTTATAGATGGTGTTGTAGATGAGGCTGGGTCTAGTCAGGTTATAGATGGTGGTGTAGATGAGGCTGGGTCTCGTCAGGTGATGGAGGGTGGTGTAGATGAGGCTGGGTCTAGTCAGGTTATAGATGGTGGTGTAGATTAGGCTGGGTCTTGTTATGCTATGGATGGTGGTGTAGATGAGGCTGGGTCTAGTCAGGTGATGGAGGGTGGTGTAGATGAGGCTGGGTCTAGTCAGGCTATAAAGGAGAGGAGTATGAGTCTCAGAGTCAACGGGGGATGTGGTGAAAGTCCAAATTGGGCTTTTCTGTCAACAGTACACAGCTCTATCATCCTCAGAGGCTAGGAGAGTATTGGGGGAACTAGAGTATTAGTGACATCGAGGTAGAGATGGTGGGTCAAGGCAATGTAGGCCTCCAGGCTAATTTAGCTGAATTGATTAGGGACCTGGGCAGTTTTTTCCAGGTTAAAGCAAAGGGAGCACTTGTAAGAGCTAGGTTCTCTATACTCAAGGATGATGGATGCTCCCAGCTCCTCCTTCTTTGGTTTGGAAAGACAGAGCAGTGAAGGATTGTCTACGCCTGTCTGATGGGCGGGTGACCTCTGTGGTGGGGGAGATGCGGCTGTCTGATGGGCGGGTGACCTCTGTGGTGGGGGAGATGTGGGAGCGAACTGTGTGGAGTTCTATACTGAGTCGTATAGGGCAGAACTGTGTCATCCTATGTGTGCTCAGGTCTTGTTCGCAAGGACTCCCTAAGCTCTCTCTGACACAGAGGGATGAAATGGACATTCCTCTGTTGTCACATGAACTGGCAGATGCCGTGACCCAGATGTCTCCCGGCCATGCACCGGGGGTTGATGGACTCTCAATGGACCCCCGGTGCATGGCCGGGGGACATCTGGGTCACAGCATCTGCCATTCTGGGGAATAAATTGGACTTGACTTCTTTTGCGTGATGCTTGAATGCGTCAGGGTAGGAGAGTTGCCGATGAGCAGAGACAGCTGTACCCTACTGATGTCAGCTGGCAGAGAGCTGAGGAGAGCTGGCGGAGAGACTGCTGTACCCTACTGATGTCAGCTGGAGGAGAGCTGAGGAGAGCTGGCGGAGAGACTGCTGTACCATACTGATGTCAGCTGGAGGAGAGCTGAGGAGAGCTGGCGGAGAGACTGCTGTACCATACTGATGTCAGCTGGAGGAGAGCTGAGGAGAGCTGAGGAGAGACTGCTGTACCATACCGATGTCAGCTGGAGGAGAGCTGAGGAGAGCTGAGGAGAGCTGAGGAGAGACTGCTGTACCATACTGATGTCAGCTGGAGGAGAGCTGAGGAGAGCTGGCGGAGAGACTACTGTACCATACTGATGTCAGCTGGAGGAGAGCTGAGGAGAGCTGGCGGAGAGACTGCTGTACCATACTGATGTCAGCTGGAGGAGAGCTGAGGAGAGCTGGCGGAGAGACTGCTGTACCATACTGATGTCAGCTGGAGGAGAGCTGAGGAGAGCTGGCGGAGAGACTGCTGTACCATACTGATGTCAGCTGGAGGAGAGCTGAGGAGAGCTGAGGAGAGCTGAGGAGAGCTGGCGGAGAGACTGCTGTACCATACTGATGTCAGCTGGAGGAGAGCTGAGGAGAGCTGGCGGAGAGACTGCTGTACCCTACTGATGTCAGCTGGAGGAGAGCTGAGGAGAGCTGGCGGAGAGACTGCTGTACCATACTGATGTCAGCTGGAGGAGAGCTGAGGAGAGCTGGCGGAGAGACTGCTGTACCCTACTGATGTCAGCTGGAGGAGAGCTGAGGAGAGCTGGCGGAGAGACTGCTGTATCATTCTGATGTCAGCTGGAGGAGAGCTGGCGGAGAGACTGCTGTACCATACTGATGTCAGCTGGAGGAGAGCTGGCGGAGAGACTGCTGTACCCTACTGATGTCAGCTGGAGGAGAGCTGAGGAGAGCTGGCGGAGAGACTGCTGTACCATACTGATGTCAGCTGGAGGAGAGCTGAGGAGAGCTGGCGGAGAGACTGCTGTACCATACTGATGTCAGCTGGAGGAGAGCTGAGGAGAGCTGGCGGAGAGACTGCTGTACCCTACTGATGTCAGCTGGAGGAGAGCTGAGGAGAGCTGGCGGAGAGACTGCTGTATCATTCTGATGTCAGCTGGAGGAGAGCTGGCGGAGAGACTGCTGTACCATACTGATGTCAGCTGGAGGAGAGCTGGCGGAGAGACTGCTGTACCCTACTGATGTCAGCTGGAGGAGAGCTGAGGAGAGCTGGCGGAGAGACTGCTGTACCATACTGATGTCAGCTGGAGGAGAGCTGAGGAGAGCTGGCGGAGAGACTGCTGTACCATACTGATGTCAGCTGGAGGAGAGCTGAGGAGAGCTGGCGGAGAGACTGCTGTACCATACTGATGTCAGCTGGAGGAGAGCTGAGGAGAGCTGGCGGAGAGACTGCTGTACCATACTGATGTCCGCTGGAGGAGAGCTGGCGGAGAGACTACTGTATCATACTGATGTCAGCTGGATGAGAGCTGGCGGAGAGACTGCTGTACCATACTGATGTCAGCTGGAGGAGAGCTGAGGAGAGCTGGCGGAGAGACTACTGTACCATACTGATGTCAGCTGGAGGAGAGCTGGCGGAGAGCTGGCGGAGAGACTGCTGTACCATACTGATGTCAGCTGGAGGAGAGCTGAGGAGAGCTGGCGGAGAGACTGCTGTACCCTACTGATGTCAGCTGGAGGAGAGCTGAGGAGAGCTGGCGGAGAGACTGCTGTACCCTACTGATGTCAGCTGGAGGAGAGCTGAGGAGAGCTGGCGGAGAGACTGCTGTACCATACTGATGTCAGCTGGAGGAGAGCTGAGGAGAGCTGGCAGAGAGACTGCTGTACCATACTGATGTCAGCTGGAGGAGAGCTGAGGAGAGCTGGCGGAGAGACTGCTGTACCATACTGATGTCTGCTGGAGGAGAGCTGAGGAGAGCTGGCGGAGAGACTGCTGTACCCTACTGATGTCAGCTGGAGGAGAGCTGAGGAGAGCTGAGGAGAGACTGCTGTACCATACTGATGTCAGCTGGAGGAGAGCTGAGGAGAGCTGAGGAGAGCTGAGGAGAGCTGGCGGAGAGACTGCTGTACCATACTGACGTCAGCTGGAGGAGAGCTGAGGAGAGCAGAGGTGAGCTGAGGAGAGCTGGAGGAGAGCTGAGGAGAGCTAAGGAGAGCTGAGGAGAGCTGAGGAGAGCTGGCGGAGAGACTGCTGTACCATACTGATGTCAGCTGGAGGAGAGCTGAGGAGAGCTGGCGGAGAGACTGCTGTACCATACTGATGTCAGCTGGAGGAGAGCTGAGGAGAGCTGGCGGAGAGACTGCTGTACCATACTGATGTCAGCTGGAGGAGAGCTGAGGAGAGCTGAGGAGAGCTGAGGAGAGCTGGCGGAGAGACTGCTGTACCATACTGATGTCAGCTGGAGGAGAGCTGAGGAGAGCTGGCGGAGAGACTGCTGTACCCTACTGATGTCAGCTGGAGGAGAGCTGAGGAGAGCTGGCGGAGAGACTGCTGTACCATACTGATGTCAGCTGGAGGAGAGCTGAGGAGAGCTGGCGGAGAGACTGCTGTACCCTACTGATGTCAGCTGGAGGAGAGCTGAGGAGAGCTGGCGGAGAGACTGCTGTATCATTCTGATGTCAGCTGGAGGAGAGCTGGCGGAGAGACTGCTGTACCATACTGATGTCAGCTGGAGGAGAGCTGGCGGAGAGACTGCTGTACCCTACTGATGTCAGCTGGAGGAGAGCTGAGGAGAGCTGGCGGAGAGACTGCTGTACCATACTGATGTCAGCTGGAGGAGAGCTGAGGAGAGCTGGCGGAGAGACTGCTGTACCATACTGATGTCAGCTGGAGGAGAGCTGAGGAGAGCTGGCGGAGAGACTGCTGTACCCTACTGATGTCAGCTGGAGGAGAGCTGAGGAGAGCTGGCGGAGAGACTGCTGTATCATTCTGATGTCAGCTGGAGGAGAGCTGGCGGAGAGACTGCTGTACCATACTGATGTCAGCTGGAGGAGAGCTGGCGGAGAGACTGCTGTACCCTACTGATGTCAGCTGGAGGAGAGCTGAGGAGAGCTGGCGGAGAGACTGCTGTACCATACTGATGTCAGCTGGAGGAGAGCTGAGGAGAGCTGGCGGAGAGACTGCTGTACCATACTGATGTCAGCTGGAGGAGAGCTGAGGAGAGCTGGCGGAGAGACTGCTGTACCATACTGATGTCAGCTGGAGGAGAGCTGAGGAGAGCTGGCGGAGAGACTGCTGTACCATACTGATGTCCGCTGGAGGAGAGCTGGCGGAGAGACTACTGTATCATACTGATGTCAGCTGGATGAGAGCTGGCGGAGAGACTGCTGTACCATACTGATGTCAGCTGGAGGAGAGCTGAGGAGAGCTGGCGGAGAGACTACTGTACCATACTGATGTCAGCTGGAGGAGAGCTGGCGGAGAGCTGGCGGAGAGACTGCTGTACCATACTGATGTCAGCTGGAGGAGAGCTGAGGAGAGCTGGCGGAGAGACTGCTGTACCCTACTGATGTCAGCTGGAGGAGAGCTGAGGAGAGCTGGCGGAGAGACTGCTGTACCCTACTGATGTCAGCTGGAGGAGAGCTGAGGAGAGCTGGCGGAGAGACTGCTGTACCATACTGATGTCAGCTGGAGGAGAGCTGAGGAGAGCTGGCAGAGAGACTGCTGTACCATACTGATGTCAGCTGGAGGAGAGCTGAGGAGAGCTGGCGGAGAGACTGCTGTACCATACTGATGTCTGCTGGAGGAGAGCTGAGGAGAGCTGGCGGAGAGACTGCTGTACCCTACTGATGTCAGCTGGAGGAGAGCTGAGGAGAGCTGAGGAGAGACTGCTGTACCATACTGATGTCAGCTGGAGGAGAGCTGAGGAGAGCTGAGGAGAGCTGAGGAGAGCTGGCGGAGAGACTGCTGTACCATACTGACGTCAGCTGGAGGAGAGCTGAGGAGAGCTGAGGTGAGCTGAGGAGAGCTGGAGGAGAGCTGAGGAGAGCTAAGGAGAGCTGAGGAGAGCTGAGGAGAGCTGAGGAGAGCTGGCGGAGAGCTGAGGAGAGCTGAGGAGAGCTGAGGAGAGCTGAGGAGAGCTGGCACTCTTATATGTCCAAAGGAGCCGTTTAATGCACTTCTATTTGGCAAATGTTATTATTCAAATTAAACTCTTTATAACAGTACATTGCATACCTCATCAGGCCTCATCTTGAGTCCTAATCTCAGCCTGATACAGGGTCCTGAACCTCGTGGTTTACCGGTCACATCAGGCCTCATCTCGAGTCCTAATTTCAGCCTGATACAGGGTCCTGAACCTCGTGGTTTACCGGTCACATCAGGCCTCATCTTGAGTCCTAATTTCAGCCGGATACAGGGTCCTGAACCTCGTGGTTTACCGGTCACATCAGGCCTCATCTCGAGTCCTAATTTCAGCCTGGTACAGGGTCCTGAACCTCGTGGTTTACCGGTCACATCAGGCCTCATCTCGAGTCCTAATTACAGCCTGGTACAGGGTCCTGAACCTCGTGGTTTACCGGTCACATCAGGCCTCATCTTGAGTCCTAATTTCAGCCGGATACAGGGTCCTGAAC
>NC_143041.1:47559946-47589946 GCF_057628025.1 Oncorhynchus mykiss | reverse complement strand
CAGGGGGAATATAGGGGGAATATTGGGATCCAGGGGGAATCTAGGGATCCAGGGGGGATCTAGGGATGCAGGGGGGATCTATGGATGCAGGGGGGGCACTGATGTCAAATGTGCATAAATACGCTTGGTATTTATTGTCCATATCACTTATGGACATGTACTAGGACGGAAGGAAGGAAAGAAGTAAGTCCTCTTTTTAATGTATTCAAACCTGGCCAAAGTCATTCCACACCCTCTTTTATAATCAAATAATGGACTCTGGAATCCATCACGCAGCCTCTGTCCTCTCTCTCCCCTGGAATCCATCACGCAGCCTCTGTCCTCTCTCTCCCCTGGAATCCATCACGCAGCCTCTGTCCTCTCACCGTGGAATCCATCACGCAGCCTCTGTCCTCTCTCACCCCTTGGAATCCATCACGCAGCCTCTGTTCTCTCTCTCCCCTTGGAATCCATCACGCAGACTCTGTCCTCTCTCACCTTGGAATCCATCACACAGCATCTGTCCTCTCTCACTTCTGGAATCTATCACGCAGCCTCTGTCCTCTCTCTCCCCATGGAATCCATCACGCAGCCTCTGTCCTCTCTCACCCCCTGGAATCCATCACGCAGCCTCTGTCCTCTCTCACCCCCTGGAGTCCATCACGCAGCCTCTGTCCTCTCTCACCCCCTGGAATCCATCACGCAGCCTCTGTCCTCTCTCAACCCCTGGAATCCATCACGCAGCCTCTGTCCTCTCTCACCCCTTGGAATCCATCACGCAGCCTCTGTCCTCTCTCACCCCTTGGAATACATCACGCAGCTTCTGTCTTCTCTCACCCCTTGGAATCCATCACGCAGCCTCTGTCCTCTCTCACCCCCTGGAATCCATCACGCAGCCTCTGTCCTCTCTCACCCCCTGGAATCCATTACGCAGCCTCTGTCCTCTCACCCCCTGGAATCCATCACGCAGCCTCTGTCTTCTCTCACCCCTTGGAATCCATCACGCAGGCTCTGTCCTCTCTCACCCCCTGGAATCCATCACGCAGCCTCTGTCCTCTCACCCCTTGGAATCCATCACGCAGCCTCTGTCCTCTCTCACCTTGGAATCCATCACGCAGCCTCTGTCCTCTCTCACCTTGGAATCCATCATGCAGCCTCTATCCTCTCGCCCCTTGGAATCCATCACGCAGCCTCTGTCCTCTCAACCCCTTGGAATCCATCACGCAGCCTCTGTCCTCTCTCACCCCCTAGAATCCACCACGCAGCCTCTGTCCCCTCTCACCTTGGAATCCATCACGCAGCCTCTGTCCTCTCACCCCCTGGAATCCATCACGCAGCCTCTGTCCTCTCTCACCTTGGAATCCATCACGCAGCCTCTATCCTCTCGCCCCTTGGAATCCATCACGCAGCCTCTGTCCTCTCTCACCCCCTAGAATCCACCACGCAGCCTCTGTCCCCTCTCACCTTGGAATCCATCACGCAGCCTCTGTCCTCTCAACCCCTTGGAATCCATCACGCAGCCTCTGTCCTCTCACCCCCTGGAATCCATCACGCAGCCTCTGTCCTCTCTCACCCCCTAGAATCCACCACGCAGCCTCTGTTCCCTCTCACCTTGGAATCCATCACGCAGCCTCTGTCCTCTCACCCCCTGGAATCCATCATGCAGCCTCTGTCCCCTCTCACCTTGGAATCCATCACACAGCCTCTGTCTCCTCTCACTCTTGCCCAGCCTATACAGGCGTGGCACTGTGAATGTCACTGCGTTGACATTACATTATAAAATTAATGATGTTATATTCCATTAAGGATGTCCTTCATCAGGCATTGCCTGCAGTGTCAAGGACTAGGTCCCAAATTGGCACCCTATTCGCTATGTAGTGCATTACTTCTGACCTGGGCCCATAGGACTCTGGTAAAAGCAGTGCACTATACACTCTTAGAAGTAAAGGTGCCTGGAAGAACCTTTTGGGATGCCACACTGGCGGAACCTTTCCCGTTCAAAAAGGTTCCTTGAGGAACCCCTCTGAAAAGGTTCCTTGAGGAACCCCTCTGAAAAGGTTCCTTGAGGAACCCATCTGAAAAGGTTCCTTGAGGAACCCATCTGAAAAGGTTCCTTGAGGAACCCATCTGAAAAGGTTCCTTGAGGAACCCATCTGAAAAGGTTCCTTGAGGAACCCATCTGAAAAGGTTCAAACCAAAACCTTTTTGTGATGGGAGGGGTTAATTTTTAATTAATATATTGTAGAGGTAGCAGCCTATCAGATTGGAGGTGTGGCTTATTGGAGGTATTGGACACCCATTAGTGTAAATGTCATTCCTCAAATAAAATCAAATTTATTGGTAGTGAAATGCTTGTGCTTCTAGTTCCGACAGTGCCGTAATATCTAACAAGTAATCTAACAATTCCCCAACAACTACCTAATACACACATCTAAAGGGATGGAATAAGAATATGTACATATAAATATATGGATGAGCGATGGCCGAGCGGCATAGGCAAGATGCAATAGATGGTATAGAGTACAGTATATACATGTGAGATGAGTAATGTAAGATATGTAAACATTATTAAAGTGGCATTGTTCAAAGTGGCATTGTTTAAAGTGACCAGTGATCCCATTATTGAAGTGTCCAGTGATTGGGTCTCAATGTAGGCAGCAGCCTCTCTGAGTTAGTGATGGCTGTTTAGCAGTCTGATGGCCTTGAGATAGAAGTTGTTTTTCAGTCTCTCGGTCCCTGCTTTGATGCACCTGTACTGACCTCACCTTCTGGACAATAGCGGGGTGAACAAGCAGTGGCTCGGGTGGTTGTTGTCCTTGATGATCTTTATGGCCTTCCTGTGACATCGGGTGCTGTAGAAGTCTTGGAGGGCAGGTAGTTTGCACCCGGTGACGCGTTGTGCAGACTGCACCACCCTCTGGATTGTGACTTTGTCTCTATACCAACATTTCGCTTGTTTGATTGCCTTGCAGAGAGAATAACTACGCTGTTTATATTCGGCCATATTCCCAGTCGTCTTTCCTTGGTTAAATGCGGTGGTTCACGCTTTTAGTTTTGCGTGAATGCCGCCATCCATCCACAGTTTCTGGTTTGGGTAGGTTTTAACAGTCACAGTGGGTACAACATCTCCAATGCACTTCCTTATAAAATCACTCACAGAGTCAGCGTATAGGTCGATGTTATTCTCGGAGGCTACCCAGAACATTTCCCAGTCCACGTGATCAAAACAATCTTGTAGCGTGGATTCCGATTGGTCAGACCAGCGTTGAATGGTTCTAGTCACGGGTACATCCTGTTAGAGTTTCTGCCTATAAGAGTCGTGATCGGATTTGCCGAAAGGAGGGTGGGGGAGAACCTTGTATGCATTGCGGAAGTTAGAGTAGTAGTGATCTAGGGTTTTTCCCCGTTCGAGTGCTACAATCAATATGCTGATAGAATTTAGGTAGACTTGTTCTCAAATTTGCTTTGTTAAAATCCCCAGCTACAATAAATGCAGCCTCAGAATATATGGTGCCCAGTGAAGTTCCTTGGGGGCCATCGTGGTGTCTGCTTGATGGGGTATATACAGGGCTGTGATGATAACTGACGAGAATTCTCTTGTGAGGTATTATGGCCTGCATTTGATTGTAAGGAATTCTAGGTTAGGTGAGCAGAAGAACATACAGTTATTGTATGTTATGGTTACACCATAAGTCATTAATCATGAAGCATACACCCCCACCCTTCTTCTTCCCAGAGAGGTGTTTATCTGTGTGCGCAATGCATGAAGAAGCCCGGTGGCTGAGCCGATTCCGAAAACGTATCCCTGAGAGGATGTTACAATCTCTGATGTCTCCGTGGAAGGCAACCCTTGCTGTAATTTTGTCCACCTTGTTGTCAAGAGACTGGATATTGGCGAGTAGTATACTGGGAAGCGGTGGGCGGTGTGCTCCCCTACGGAGCCTGACCAGGAGGCCGCTCCTGTCACATCCTGACCTTAGTTCCTTTTTTATGTCTCTATTTTAGTTTGGTCAGGGCGTGAGTTGGGGTGGGCATTCTATGTTTTCTGTTTTGTGTGTATTGCACCTTGCAGAACTGTTTGTTTGTCGTGTTGTTGTTTTTGTTCAAGTATTCGTATTTATTAAAAGTATTATGAATACTTACCACGCTGCACCTTGGTCCTCTTCTCCTTCTCCCGACGACAATCGTTACAGCTCCGTCTGCATTTTCTGCGGCGCCGTTGTTTTGGGTCGGGCTACTGGGATTAGATCCACTGTTCAGGGTGGAGGTCCGAACAAAGGCTCCGCTTCGGGAAAGTCGTATTCCTGGTCGTAATGTTGGTAAGTTGACATCGCTCTTATATCCAGTAGTTCCTCCCGGCTGTATGTAATAAGACTCCAGATTTCCTGGGGTAACAATGTAAGAAATAATATATAAAAAAAACTAAATACTACATAGTTTCCTAAGGACTCGAAGCGAGGCGACCCTCTCTGTCGTCGCCATCTTGCTAAGGTGTTCATCATGTTAACTTTGTACACTGCAAAAAATATATCCTTGAATATTTATGCATATTATATATTCTAATATAATATTAACAATTCTGTTTACATACTTTATAGCGTTAAAGTGATAACTATTCCAACTTTGGAAATTGCACAGGCCCTTGAGGAACTCATACACCTCCTGTAAAGCTCATTGAAGCTACAAAACCGTCAGTGTTCAACCTTAACCTGTGATGACAATACAACAGAACAAATGAACAGGAATGACATTTACCACAGCAGGTTACAGTATGTATATATTTTTGTGCATCGTAAAACATCGCCCCTACTAAGCCACGCCTCCGGGAACCCATTGCTACATTGAACCGTTTAAGGTTCCTCCAGGAACCCCGACAACTTACCGTAGGTGCAGATATGAACCATTGACTAGCAATGGTTCGTTGAGGAACTCCAGGGTTCCGCGAGTCACCACTAATTCTAAGAGTGTAGGGAATTGGGTGTCATTTCAGCAGCAAACACAAGGTCTCCCCACCAATCAGGGGGAGGAAAGGTCCCTGCTTGCTTGTAAATTGATTTGCACATTAGTAATATAACCTTAACAATAAGGTTACCTTTAAAAAAAAGGACTTGTCATTGCTTTATTGACAGTCAATTTAACATTATTAGACACATTATGAATCGTTAATAAACATTTATAATTCCTTGGTTAAAATTCCAAGGAGACTTTGGTCGAATACTACACCATAAGTGTAATTATTGAACAACATTGAATGTTTTTGGGGGTTATTTTTATTCCAGCAACAGCGAATAATCCATGTTCATAAATCAAAGTTACATATTTGTCCATTTGAGAAAGAGGAACTGCTCCGGTGTCTGTATGGGTAATAGATCAATTGGATTAGATTTGATCACGATCCGTCTGGCACTCCTTTGAGAGAGAGAGAGAGAGAGAGAGAGAGAGAGAGAGAGATGGAGAGAGAGAGATGGAGAGAGAGAGAGAGAGAGAGTGAGAGAGAGAGAGAGAGAGAAAGAGAGAGATGGAGATAGAGAGAGAGAGAGATGGAGAGAGAGAGAGAAAGAGAGAGAGAGAGAGAGAGAGAGAGAGAGAGACAGAGCGAGAGAGAGAGACAGAGAGAGAGAGAGAGAGAGATAGAGAGGCTAATAATAGATAAAGGATAGTGCACTACATGGGGAATAGGGTGCCATTTTGAGATACATAATGGAAAGTGTGAAAGGTCTCTGGTACAAACAGTGTGATAGCAATGCCATTATTTCATTTTCTGTCTAAACGTTCAGAGCGCCTCTTTCTACTCCCGGTGATAATTAAATGCTTCTGCATTGTGCTGTTAATTTATACAATACATTTATGAAGATGTGTTGACACCAGAACACAGTACAGACCTGGATAGACATTATCCCCAATGCTAAATTCGGCGTTCTGTTTTGCTTGTTTACAGCGGGTCATTTCATAAGGAACTGTCAGGGGTGTTAAATTCGCTGTTCTGTTTTGCTTGTTTACAGCGGGGCATTTCATAAGGAACTGTCAGGGGAGCTCTAAGATAGTTACATCACCAATTTGTTTTAATAAAGGCACTAACATGGCGGCAGTTCTTACACCTGGCCCAAGTCTCTCTTTATACAGTAGCAGTCAACAGTTTGGACACACCTCCTCATTCCAGGGTTTTTCTTTATTTTTACTATTTACTACATTGTAGAATTATAGTGAAGACATCAAAATTATGAAATAATACAAATGGAATCATGTAGTAACATAAAAAGTGTTAAACAAATCAAAATATATTTTATATTTGAGATTCTTCAAAGTAGCCACTCTTTGCCTTGATGACAGCTTTGCACACACTTTACATTAAAAGTTAATTTGTGGAATTTCTTTCATTCTTAATCAGTTGTGTTGTGACAAGGTAGAGGTGGTATACAGAAGATCGCCCTATTTGGTAAAAGACCAAGCCCATATTACGGCAAGAATTGGTCAAATAAGCAAAGAGAAACAACAGCCCATCATTACTTTAAGACATGAAGGTCAGTCAATGCCGGGAAATTTCAAGAAATGTCAAAGTTTCTTCAAGTGCAGTCGCAAAAACCATCAAGCGCTATTATGAGAGTCATGATTATGGGAGAACAGTAGCCTAGCCGACTTACTTACTAAAGTGCAATACGTGATTTAAACACAGCTTGCTGTGTGAAGGTGATGAACATCTAAGGATAAGGGCAAAATCCTCAAAGTGCGGTTTGACAACTCAATTGGATCACATAGATGTTCTAGCGGCTCTCTGCCTAGGTAGTTATTTGTCTGTAAACTAGAATGGACCGTAGCGCATTATCTGATTTGGTCGAATCGTCCGGCTCTGTACCGGGAAATATGAAGCACGCGGAATGGCCTTTTCTCTCATTCGATGAAAAGTGTTTACACCCGCCCTTAGATGACTGATCTGCCAATCGGATCTCTTCTTACGCATTTCTTTGAAATTATTATTTAAAGTCTGTGGTTAGAGCCATGGCTTTTCCTCTCTTTTTCGCGCTGGCTTTTCTACATTTTATGTCGTAGCGAATTGCAATAACAGAAATGAAACGGCATTTCATAAATCGATCATGGCTTTCATTCTGAGTTATAGTTAAAGGTATTATTAGCTGTCTAGGCTACTGTACAGTGCTGAGTGTGTGCAACCTCGCCTCTGTTTCTGAAATGCATTCATTGGGCTGTGTTGTGTGTAAACGGTAACCCAGCCCCGCAGACCGCCTACTGTAGGTCTACTCCCCCGCTGTCCCTCTCCGCCTGCCTCCCTCCCTCTCCACCTGCCTCCCTCTCCGCCTCCTCTCCGACTCCCTCCCTCTCCACCTGCCTCCCTCTCCGCCTCCTCTCCACCTCCCTCCCTCTCCTCCTCCTCTCCGCCTCCCTCCCTCTCCACCTGCCTCCCTCTCCACCTCCTCTCAGCCTGCCTCCCTCTCCACCTGCCTCCCTCTCCGCCTCCCTCCCTCTCCACCTCCCTCCCTCTCCGCCTGCCTCCCTCTCCACCTCCTCCCCTCTCCACCTCCTCTCCGCCTCCCTCCCTCTCCACCTCCTCTCAGCCTGCCTCCCTCTCCACCTGCCTCCCTCTCCGCCTCCCTCCCTCTCCACCTCCCTCCCTCTCCGCCTGCCTCCCTCTCCACCTCCTCCCCTCTCCACCTCCTCTCCGCCTCCCTCCCTCTCCACCTGCCTCCCTCTCCACCTCCTCTCAGCCTGCCTCCCTCTTCGCCTGACTCCCTCTCCACCTCCTCTCCACCTGCCTCCCTCTCCACCTCCTCTCCGCCTCCCTCCCTCTCCGCCTGCCTCCCTCTCCACCTCCTCTCCGCCTGCCTCCCTCTCCACCTCCTCTCCGCCTGCCACAGGTCTCCGCCTCCCTCCCTCTCCGCCTCCCTCCCTCTCCGCCTCCTCTCCGCCTCCCTCCCTCTCCGCCTGCCATGTTCTCCGCCTCCCTCCCTCCCTCTCCGCCTGCCTCCCGCCTCCCTCCCTCCCTCCCTCTCCACCTCCTATCCACCTGCCTCCCTCTCCGCCTGCCATGGTCTCCGCCTCCCTCCCTCCCTCTCTCTCCGCCTCCCTTCCTCTCCGCCTCCCTCTCCACCTCCATCTCCGCCTCCCTCCCTCTCCACCTCCTCTCCATCTCTTCTCCGCCTCCCTACCTCTCCGCCTCCTCTCAGCCTCCCTCCCCCTTCTCCGCCTCCCTCCCTCTCCGCCTGCCATGGTCTCCGCCTCCCCCCTCTCCACATCCTCTCCGCCTCCCTCTCCACCTCCATCTCCGCCTCCCTCCCTCTCCACATCCTCTCCACCTCCTCTCCGCCTCCCTCTCCACCTCCATCTCCGCCTCCCTCCCTCTCCACATCCTCTCCACCTCCTCTCCGCCTCCCTCTCCACCTCCCTCTCCGCCTGCCTCCCTCTCGGCCTCCCTCCCTCTCCACCTGCCTGCCGCCTCCCTCCCTCTCCGCCTCCCTCCCTCCCTCTCCATCTCTTCTCCGCTTGCCTCCCGCCTCCCTCTCCGCCAGCCACGGTCTCGCCTGGTCCGCTTGCAGGATTCGCCTCTCCGAGCCTTCCGGATATTTCACTACAGAGATGGCTGCGAATGTGTGTAGATCAGTCCGTCTCTTGTCCCGTAGCAGCGGACAAGTGGCCAGCGGGCTCCCCGCACTTGTTATCTCGTCACAGCGGCACCAGCAGCACATGAGACCGGTAAGACCTCAGACCTAGAAGCGGGCGAGGTGCGGGATAAGGGAGGGCAGCGATGGGCTATTTTGACTGTAGCTTTAATGACTGGGCTTGCTAAGGAAGTAACGCTAACTAGCATCGTTAATAGTATTTATCTTCGTGGATATTAGTTGACTAAACTTTGTTAAGCTTGGATATAATGGCAGTTTGTTTTTGTCGGGAGTATTTGTGTTTGTTGCTACAACTGTTTAAAACGGGATACAGTCAGTCAATCACCTCCGGGGTTTTGTTTTGACAGCAATGCAGTTTTTAGGTGTCCTCTGTCGACCACTGGCCCGCAGTCTATAGTAATGTAGCTGTGTGGGCATTATTTACAATGTCCCAGGCTTGGTGAGAGCCGTTTGCTCTCTGTTCATACGTATGAACCATATCAACGGATTGAATCTAACTACAATCGCTGGGTGTGTATTTGTTGTTGTTGTTGTTGTTCCACGGAATCAATGCAACAGTGAGCTACAACGTCCCAATGTTGATGAAGTGCGGACAGCTGCACGGTAATATGGATGTGGCACCGTCCCCGGTTTGGACACCGACGAAAATGGATAGACCACCTTGTGTTGTATCGTTCTCCATTGACCTGGTTTACCCAATGCTCGCCATTCTATATATTTTTGTAATAGACTGCCCCGTTGGTTTTGTTTTCCCATGTCAATCGATGAGAGAGAGAGAGAGAAAGCCTCGTCGAACCGTGTCCGTTATGTGAACGGCAGGGTCGCGGTGTGTGTAGTACGATAGTGGCATGACAGTGCGGCAGAATATAACTCCTTGTCTTGTCGTGGGGTGAACACTGAAGCCCTGCGTCTCCCTATAAGCGGCAGGGAACTACATGCAGGAAGTGTAGGAAGAACCCCCCCCCCAAAACAAACACACCTATGAACAGCAGAACCAAGGAGTTCCACAGACGCTTGATTATGTCAGTGTGCTTCTCTATATCCCTCCCTCTCTCCCTCCCTCCATCCCTCTCACCCTCCCTCCTCTGCGGGGGTGTTTCCCTGTTCGGCTAAGAGCTCCAGGGTTTTCTTCCTGCAAGCTCAGGGCCCTGGAGGAATACATTATGCTTGTGCAGCACCACACACACACACACAATGCGCACACACACATACTCACACTGTCATGTGCACAAGCACTCACACACACACACACACACATCGGTCACACTGGGCTGATTCCACACTGGCAGAAAGGTAATTGTGTTTGCGAGGTCCTGCCAATACTTCTCAATGGTGCAGTAATTACATCTGAGCCAGTCCACATTGTGTGTGTGTGTGTGTCTCTGTGTGTGTGTGTGTGTGTGTGTGTGTGAGTGTGTGTGTGTGAGACTGTTTGGGTCTTCCACTTCAACTCAAACTCCTCAATAACAACCAGATGAGGGACGGAGACAGGACGAGATAGAGAGAGTGAGACAGAGAGCAATACAGTGGAATGAGGATGTGAAGTCATGATTCTCCCGAAGTCTTTGAAGAGTTAGGACTTCAGATGATTATCTTAAATCCACAGCCACCCTCCCACCCCTCCTCATCCCCAAAGGGACGGAGAGAGCTAGCAAGTAGGGCTGGCAAAAATGATTGTATAACCATGTAACCGAAAGGTTATGGGATTAAGAACGTCATGAAAATAAAATAACTGTAATAACCATTTTTTTAAATAATAATATATATAATACTGTGGCAACTTAACAATGTGATGGCACTTTGTTGCTCCTTCCTGAGACAAGCAAGGTGCAGCGAGCAGAGGAGAGGGAAAATACATGCATATATATATATATATACACGGAGACCGTGGTCATTTGGTTAGCCATCATCCACGGTTCCATGTCGGTCACAGCCCTGTTGGTGAGTTAGCAACTCAAATAAATATTAAATACATAGCTCGAGCCCTCTGGGTTTTACACGACTGTTTCCACGACTACTGGCACTGGTGCTACGACCTCTTTCAGTCGATGGTACCGGAACATGATTTTGTTGCACCAATTTTCTCTCTATATATATTTTATTTTTATTTACAATTGATAATGGACCTTGTGTTCTTAACATTGATTTGTGACGGCAAAGCAAAGCCTGTACAAAAAAAGATGGCTATTTATTGCAGTTTTCAAGGTGCCATGTTTTATTTTCTGTGAATTTGAAATAAAATAATAATTGATACCAAAAAGCATAAAAACTAATTAAAAGAGGGAAGAAGGACTTCAGGTTTCCTCTCTCAGAATCACATACCTGTGAAATCTATATTTTTGTGTAGTTGACCCATTAAATAAGGTATGCACACCAGCCAGACAGTTGTGTTTGGCTAACAGTGTTTCTGTAGATTACAGTGCCTTGCGAAAGTATTCGGCCCCCTTGAACTTTGCGACCTTTTGCCACATTTCAGGCTTCAAACATAAAGATATAAAACTGTATTTGTTTGTGAAGAATCAACAACAAATGGGACACAATCATGAAGTGGAACGACATTTATTGGATATTTCAAACTTTTTTAACAAATCAAAAACTGAAAAATTGGGCGTGCAAAATTATTCAGCCCCCTTAAGTTAATACTTTGTAGCGCCACAATTTCCTCGATTACAGCTGTAAGTCGCTTGGGGTATGTCTATCAGTTTTGCACATCGAGAGACTGAAATGCAAAACAGCTCGAGCTCAGTGAGGTTGGATGGAGAGCATTTGTGAACAGCAGATTTCAGTTCTTTCCACAGATTCTCGATTGGATTCAGGTCTGGAATTTGACTTGGCCATTCTGACACCTGGATATGTTTATTTTTGAACCATTCAATTGTAGATTTTGCTTTATGTTTTGGATCATTGTCTTGTTGGAAGACAAATCTCTGTCCCAGTCTCAGGTCTTTTGCAGACTCAATCCGGTTTTCTTCCAGAATGGTCCTGTATTTGGCTCCATCCATCTTCCCATCAATTTTAACCATCTTCCCTGTCCCTGCTGAAGAAAAGCAGCCCCAAACCATGATGCTGCCACCACCATGTTTGACAGTGGGGATGGTGTGTTCAGCTGTGTTGCTTTTACGCCAAACATAACGTTTTGCATTGTTGCCAAAAAGTTCAATTTTGGTTTCATCTGACCAGAGCACCTTCTTCCACATGTTTGGTGAGTCTCCCAGGTGGCTTGTGGCAAACTTTAAACAACACTTTTTATGGATATCTTTAAGAAATGGCTTTCTTCTTGCCACTCTTCCATAAAGGCCAGATTTGTGCAATATACGACTGATTGTTGTCCTATGGACAGAGTCTCCCACCTCAGCTGTAGATCTCTGCAGTTCATCCAGAGTGATCATGGGCCTCTTGGCTGCATCTCTGATCAGTCTTCTCCTTGTATGAGCTGAAAGTTTAGAGGGACGGCCAGGTCTTGGTAGATTTGCAGTGGTCTGATACTCCTTCCATTTCAATATTATCGCTTGCACAGTGCTCCTTGGGATGTTTAAAGCTTGGGAAATATTTTTGTATCCAAATCCGGCTTTAAACTTCTTCACAACAGTATCTCGGACCTGCCTGGTGTGTTCCTTGTTCTTCATGATGCTCACTGCGCTTTTAACGGACCTCTGAGACTATCACAGTGCAGGTGCATTTATACGGAGACTTGATTACACACAGGTGGATTGTATTTATCATAATTAGTCATTTAGGTCAACATTGGATCATTCAGAGATCCTCACTGAACTTCTGGAGAGAGTTTGCTGCACTGAAAGTAAAGGGGCTGAATAATTTTGCACGCCCAATTTTTCAGTTTTTGATTTGTTAAAAAAGTTTGAAATATCCAATAAATGTCGTTCCACTTCATGATTGTGTCCCACTTGTTGTTGATTCTTCACAAAAAAATACAGTTTTATATCTTTATGTTTGAAGCCTGAAATGTGGCAAAAGGTCGCAAAGTTCAAGGGGGCCGAATACTTTCGCAAGGCACTGTACCTGTGAGGGGAGTTTTCACAACAAACGACCACCGGAATTGATGCAAATAATCCTGATTCTGCCAGGGCAAATAATGCTGATTCTGCCAGGGCAAATAATGCTGATTCTGCCAGGTAGGAATACTCTACTTTGTAGTTACCTTTTTGAGTTATCTTTCCATCTACCTCAAAAAAACGGTTAGGCTATCGTTAGCATCGCTAACGGCTACATAAAATCTTAGATGTGTCGGCCCTACGGGTACCGCGCACGGCCGGGCTCGGCATTCAGGTCAATTTACCAGGACGGGCCAGTGCACACTGAAAGCTACTGGCCCGAATGGGGGAGGTGGGGAGAACTGGCCTGGGTCAAGATCTGGCCTGGGTCAAGATCTGGCCTGGGTCAAGATCTGGCCTGGGTCAAGATCTGGCCTGGGTCAAGATCTGGCATGAAAGTGAATGATGTGTGCATCATTTCAATAGCAAGTGATTTTATCTTTCATTTGTGGGGTCGACAAGTAGCCTACTGGGTTCATACACACATTGGCAAGTCAAAATCAAATACTTTTTTATTTTTTATTTTTTCAAATAACTTTTTCATTGTTGTACTAACCTATAGAGGGGGGAAAAAAATCCCTTAAAAATGTATGCTAAACAGTATGCATTACGAATAATGTGGTTTTTTAAAGGCCTACCCAATGATATTATGCATTGACACATCATTTTTACATTCTAAAGTATGTCAGAATAACGTGGCCTGACTGAATTGACATGTTCCCCACGCAAACACTAATGAAGTCTGTCCATGTGGTAGCTAGTCAGTCTGTCCATGTGGTAGCTGGTCACTCTGTCTATGTGGTAGCTAGTCAGTCTGTCCATGTGGTAGCTGGTCACTCTGTCCATGTGGTAGCTAGTCAGTCTGTCCATGTGGTAGCTAGTCAGTCTGTCCATGTGGTAGCTGGTCACTCTGTCCATGTGGTAGCTAGTCAGTCTGTCCATGTGGTAGCTGGTCACTCTGTCCATGTGGTAGCTGGTCACTCTGTCCATGTGGTAGCTAGTCAGTCTGTCCATGTGGTAGCTAGTCAGTCTGTCCATGTGGTAGCTGGTCACTCTGTCCATGTGGTAGCTAGTCAGTCTGTCCATGTGGTAGCTGGTCATTCTGTCCACGTGGTAGCTACTCACTCTGTCCATGTGGTAGCTGGTCACTCTGTCCATGTGGTAGCTGGTCACTCTGTCCATGTGGTAGCTGGTCACTCTGTCCATGTGGTAGCTGGTCACTCTATCCATGTGGTAGCTAGTCACTCTGTCCATGTGGTAACTGGTCACTCTATCCATGTGGTAGCTAGTCACTCTGTCCATGTGGTAGCTGGTCACTCTGTCCATGTGGTAGCTGGTCACTCTGTCCATGTGGTAGCTAGTCACTCTGTCCATGTGGTAACTGGTCACTCTGTCCATGTGGTAACTGGTCACTCTGTCCATGTGGTAGCTGGTCACTCTGTCCATGTGGTAGCTGGTCACTCTGTCCATGTGGTAGCTGGTCACTCTGTCCATGTGGTAGCTGGTCACTCTGTCCATGTGGTAGCTGGTCACTCTGTCCATGTGGTAGCTGGTCACTCTATCCATGTGGTAGCTAGTCACTCTGTCCATGTGGTAGCTAGTCACTCTGTCCATGTGGTAGCTGGTCACTCTGTCCATGTGGTAGCTGGTCACTCTGTCCATGTGGTAGCTGGTCACTCTATCCATGTGGTAGCTAGTCACTCTGTCCATGTGGTAACTGGTCACTCTGTCCATGTGGTAACTGGTCACTCTGTCCATGTGGTAGCTGGTCACTCTATCCATGTGGTAGCTGGTCACTCTGTCCATGTGTGAGCTGGTCACTCTGTCCATGTGGGAGCTGGTCACTCTGTCCATGTGGTAGCTGGTCACTCTGTCCATGTGGTAGCTGGTCACTCTGTCCATGTGGTAGCTGGTCAGTCTGTCCACGTGGTAGCTACTCACTCTGTCCATGTGGTAGCTACTCACTCTGTCCATGTGGTAGCTAGTCAGTCTGTCCACGTGGTAGCTAGTCAGTCTGTCCACGTGGTAGCTAGTCAGTCTGTCCACGTGGTAGCTAGTCAGTCTGTCCATGTGGTAGCTAGTCAGTCTGTCCATGTGGTAGCTAGTCAGTCTGTCCATGTGGTAGCTGGTCAGTCTGTCCATGTGGTAGCTGGTCACTCTGTCCACGTGGTAGCTACTCACTCTGTCCACGTGGTAGCTACTCACTCTGTCCACGTGGTAGCTAGTCAGTCTGTCCACGTGGTAGCTAGTCAGTCTGTCCACGTGGTAGCTACTCACTCTGTCCACGTGGTAGCTACTCACTCTGTCCACGTGGTAGCTACTCACTCTGTCCATGTGGTAGCTAGTCAGTCTGTCCACGTGGTAGCTAGTCAGTCTGTCCACGTGGTAGCTAGTTAGTCTGTCCACGTGGTAGCTAGTCAGTCTGTCCACGTGGTAGCTAGTCAGTCTGTCCACGTGGTAGCTACTCACTCTGTCCACGTGGTAGCTACTCACTCTGTCCACGTGGTAGCTAGTCAGTCTGTCCACGTGGTAGCTAGTCAGTCTGTCCACGTGGTAGCTAGTCAGTCTGTCCACGTGGTAGCTACTCACTCTGTCCACGTGGTAGCTAGTCAGTCTGTCCACGTGGTAGCTAGTCAGTCTGTCCACGTGGTAGCTAGTCAGTCTGTCCACGTGGTAGCTAGTCAGTCTGTCCACGTGGTAGCTAGTCAGTCTGTCCACGTGGTAGCTAGTCAGTCTGTCCACGTGGTAGCTAGTCAGTCTGTCCACGTGGTAGCTACTGACTCTGTCCACGTGGTAGCTACTCACTCTGTCCACGTGGTAGCTACTCACTCTGTCCACATGGTAGCTAGTCAGTCTGTCCACGTGGTAGCTAGTCAGTCTGTCCACGTGGTAGCTACTCACTCTGTCCATGTGGTAGCTAGTCAGTCTGTCCACGTGGTAGCTACTCACTCTGTCCACATGGTAGCTACTCACTCTGTCCACGTGGTAGCTAGTCAGTCTGTCCACGTGGTAGCTAGTCAGTCTGTCCACGTGGTAGCTAGTCAGTCTGTCCACGTGGTAGCTAGTCAGTCTGTCCACGTGGTAGCTAGTCAGTCTGTCCACGTGGTAGCTAGTCAGTCTGTCCACGTGGTAGCTACTCACTCTGTCCACGTGGTAGCTACTCACTCTGTCCACGTGGTAGCTACTCACTCTGTCCATGTGGTAGCTACTCACTCTGTCCACGTGGTAGCTACTCACTCTGTCCATGTGGTAGCTAGTCAGTCTGTCCACGTGGTAGGTAGTCAGTCTGTCCACGTGGTAGCTAGTCAGTCTGTCCACGTGGTAGCTAGTCACTCTGTCCACGTGGTAGCTAGTCAGTCTGTCCATGTGGTAGCTAGTCACTCTGTCCACGTGGTAGCTAGTCAGTCTGTCCACGTGGTAGCTAGTCAGTCTGTCCACGTGGTAGCTAGTCAGTCTGTCCACGTGGTAGCTAGTCACTCTGTCCATGTGGTAGCTAGTCAGTCTGTCCACGTGGTAGCTACTCACTCTGTCCACGTGGTAGCTACTCACTCTGTCCACGTGGTAGGAAGTCAGTCTGTCCACGTGGTAGGAAGTCAGTCTGTCCACGTGGTAGCTAGTCAGTCTGTCCACGTGGTAGCTAGTCAGTCTGTCCACGTGGTAGCTAGTCAGTCTGTCCACATGGTAGCTACTCACTCTGTCCACGTGGTAGCTAGTCAGTCTGTCCACGTGGTAGCTAGTCAGTCTGTCCACGTGGTAGCTAGTCAGTCTGTCCACGTGGTAGCTACTCACTCTGTCCACGTGGTAGCTACTCACTCTGTCCACGTGGTAGCTACTCACTCTGTCCACGTGGTAGCTACTCACTCTGTCCATGTGGTAGCTACTCACTCTGTCCACGTGGTAGCTACTCACTCTGTCCATGTGGTAGCTAGTCAGTCTGTCCACGTGGTAGGTAGTCAGTCTGTCCACGTGGTAGCTAGTCAGTCTGTCCACGTGGTAGCTAGTCACTCTGTCCACGTGGTAGCTAGTCAGTCTGTCCATGTGGTAGCTAGTCACTCTGTCCACGTGGTAGCTAGTCAGTCTGTCCACGTGGTAGCTAGTCAGTCTGTCCACGTGGTAGCTAGTCAGTCTGTCCACGTGGTAGCTAGTCAGTCTGTCCACGTGGTAGCTAGTCAGTCTGTCCACGTGGTAGCTAGTCAGTCTGTCCACGTGGTAGCTAGTCAGTCTGTCCACGTGGTAGCTACTGACTCTGTCCACGTGGTAGCTACTCACTCTGTCCACGTGGTAGCTACTCACTCTGTCCACATGGTAGCTAGTCAGTCTGTCCACGTGGTAGCTAGTCAGTCTGTCCACGTGGTAGCTACTCACTCTGTCCATGTGGTAGCTAGTCAGTCTGTCCACGTGGTAGCTACTCACTCTGTCCACATGGTAGCTACTCACTCTGTCCACGTGGTAGCTAGTCAGTCTGTCCACGTGGTAGCTAGTCAGTCTGTCCACGTGGTAGCTAGTCAGTCTGTCCACGTGGTAGCTAGTCAGTCTGTCCACGTGGTAGCTAGTCAGTCTGTCCACGTGGTAGCTAGTCAGTCTGTCCACGTGGTAGCTACTCACTCTGTCCACGTGGTAGCTACTCACTCTGTCCACGTGGTAGCTACTCACTCTGTCCATGTGGTAGCTACTCACTCTGTCCACGTGGTAGCTACTCACTCTGTCCATGTGGTAGCTAGTCAGTCTGTCCACGTGGTAGGTAGTCAGTCTGTCCACGTGGTAGCTAGTCAGTCTGTCCACGTGGTAGCTAGTCACTCTGTCCACGTGGTAGCTAGTCAGTCTGTCCATGTGGTAGCTAGTCACTCTGTCCACGTGGTAGCTAGTCAGTCTGTCCACGTGGTAGCTAGTCAGTCTGTCCACGTGGTAGCTAGTCAGTCTGTCCACGTGGTAGCTAGTCACTCTGTCCATGTGGTAGCTAGTCAGTCTGTCCACGTGGTAGCTACTCACTCTGTCCACGTGGTAGCTACTCACTCTGTCCACGTGGTAGGAAGTCAGTCTGTCCACGTGGTAGGAAGTCAGTCTGTCCACGTGGTAGCTAGTCAGTCTGTCCACGTGGTAGCTAGTCAGTCTGTCCACGTGGTAGCTAGTCAGTCTGTCCACGTGGTAGCTAGTCAGTCTGTCCACGTGGTAGCTAGTCAGTCTGTCCACGTGGTAGCTACTCACTCTGTCCACGTGGTAGCTACTCACTCTGTCCACGTGGTAGCTACTCACTCTGTCCATGTGGTAGCTACTCACTCTGTCCACGTGGTAGCTACTCACTCTGTCCATGTGGTAGCTAGTCAGTCTGTCCACGTGGTAGGTAGTCAGTCTGTCCACGTGGTAGCTAGTCAGTCTGTCCACGTGGTAGCTAGTCACTCTGTCCACGTGGTAGCTAGTCAGTCTGTCCATGTGGTAGCTAGTCACTCTGTCCACGTGGTAGCTAGTCAGTCTGTCCACGTGGTAGCTAGTCAGTCTGTCCACGTGGTAGCTAGTCAGTCTGTCCACGTGGTAGCTAGTCACTCTGTCCATGTGGTAGCTAGTCAGTCTGTCCACGTGGTAGCTACTCACTCTGTCCACGTGGTAGCTACTCACTCTGTCCACGTGGTAGGAAGTCAGTCTGTCCACGTGGTAGGAAGTCAGTCTGTCCACGTGGTAGCTAGTCAGTCTGTCCACGTGGTAGCTAGTCAGTCTGTCCACGTGGTAGCTAGTCAGTCTGTCCACATGGTAGCTACTCACTCTGTCCACGTGGTAGCTACTCACTCTGTCCACGTGGTAGCTACTCACTCTGTCCACGTGGTAGCTACTCACTCTGTCCATGTGGTAGCTACTCACTCTGTCCACGTGGTAGCTACTCACTCTGTCCATGTGGTAGCTAGTCAGTCTGTCCACGTGGTAGGTAGTCAGTCTGTCCACCTGGTAGCTAGTCAGTCTGTCCACGTGGTAGCTAGTCACTCTGTCCACGTGGTAGCTAGTCAGTCTGTCCATGTGGTAGCTAGTCACTCTGTCCACGTGGTAGCTAGTCAGTCTGTCCACGTGGTAGCTAGTCAGTCTGTCCACGTGGTAGCTAGTCAGTCTGTCCACGTGGTAGCTAGTCACTCTGTCCATGTGGTAGCTAGTCAGTCTGTCCACGTGGTAGCTAGTCAGTCTGTCCACGTGGTAGCTACTCACTCTGTCCACGTGGTAGGAAGTCAGTCTGTCCACGTGGTAGGAAGTCAGTCTGTCCACGTGGTAGCTAGTCAGTCTGTCCACGTGGTAGCTAGTCAGTCTGTCCACGTGGTAGCTAGTCACTCTGTCCATGTGGTAGCTAGTCAGTCTGTCCATGTGGTAGGTGGTCACTCTGTCCATGTGGTAGCTAGTCAGTCTGTCCATGTGGTAGCTTGTCACTCTGTCCATGTGGTAGCTACTCACTCTGTCCATGTGGTAGCTGGTCACTCTGTCCATGTGGTAGCTAGTCAGTCTGTCCATGTGGTAGCTACTCACTCTGTCCATGTGGTAGCTAGTCAGTCTGTCCACGTGGTAGCTAGTCAGTCTGTCCACGTGGTAGCTAGTCAGTCTGTCCACGTGGTAGCTAGTCAGTCTGTCCACGTGGTAGCTAGTCAGTCTGTCCACGTGGTAGCTAGTCAGTCTGTCCATGTGGTAGGTAGTCAGTCTGTCCATGTGGTAGCTAGTCAGTGTGTCCATGTGGTAGCTAGTCAGTCTGTCCATGTGGTAGCTGGTCAGTCTGTCCATGTGGTAGCTGGTCACTCTGTCCACGTGGTAGCTACTCACTCTGTCCACGTGGTAGCTAGTCAGTCTGTCCACGTGGTAGCTAGTCAGTTTGTCCACGTGGTAGCTAGTCAGTCTGTCCACGTGGTAGCTACTCACTCTGTCCACGTGGTAGCTACTCACTCTGTCCACGTGGTAGCTAGTCAGTCTGTCCACGTGGTAGCTAGTCAGTCTGTCCACGTGGTAGCTAGTCAGTCTGTCCACGTGGTAGCTAGTCAGTCTGTCCACGTGGTAGCTAGTCAGTCTGTCCACGTGGTAGCTACTCACTCTGTCCACGTGGTAGCTACTCACTCTTTCCACGTGGTAGCTAGTCAGTCTGTCCACGTGGTAGCTACTAACTCTGTCCATGTGGTAGCTAGTCAGTCTGTCCACGTGGTAGCTACTCACTCTGTCCACATGGTAGCTACTCACTCTGTCCACGTGGTAGCTAGTCAGTCTGTCCACGTGGTAGCTAGTCAGTCTGTCCACGTGGTAGCTACTCACTCTGTCCACGTGGTAGCTACTCACTCTGTCCACGTGGTAGCTACTCACTCTGTCCATGTGGTAGCTACTCACTCTGTCCACGTGGTAGCTAGTCAGTCTGTCCACGTGGTAGCTAGTCACTCTGTCCACGTGGTAGCTAGTCAGTCTGTCCATGTGGTAGCTAGTCACTCTGTCCACGTGGTAGCTAGTCAGTCTGTCCACGTGGTAGCTAGTCAGTCTGTCCACGTGGTAGCTAGTCACTCTGTCCATGTGGTAGCTAGTCAGTCTGTCCACGTGGTAGCTAGTCAGTCTGTCCACATGGTAGCTACTCACTCTGTCCACGTGGTAGGAAGTCAGTCTGTCCACGTGGTAGGAAGTCAGTCTGTCCACGTGGTAGCTAGTCAGTCTGTCCACGTGGTAGCTAGTCAGTCTGTCCACGTTGTAGCTAGTCAGTCTGTCCACGTGGTAGCTAGTCACTCTGTCCATGTGGTAGCTGGTCACTCTGTCCATGTGGTAGCTATACAGTCTGTCCATGTGGTAGGTGGTCACTCTGTCCATGTGGTAGCTAGTCAGTCTGTCCACGTGGTAGCTGGTCACTCTGTCCATGTGGTAGCTACTCACTCTGTCCATGTGGTAGCTGGTCACTCTGTCCATGTGGTAGCTAGTCAGTCTGTCCATGTGGTAGCTACTCACTCTGTCCATGTGGTAGCTAGTCAGTCTGTCCACGTGGTAGCTAGTCAGTCTGTCCACGTGGTAGCTAGTCAGTCTGTCCCCGTGGTAGCTAGTCAGTCTGTCCACGTGGTAGCTAGTCAGTCTGTCCACGTGGTAGCTAGTCAGTCTGTCCATGTGGTAGCTAGTCAGTCTGTCCATGTGGTAGCTAGTCAGTGTGTCCATGTGGTAGCTAGTCAGTCTGTCCATGTGGTAGCTGGTCAGTCTGTCCATGTGGTAGCTGGTCACTCTGTCCACGTGGTAGCTACTCACTCTGTCCACGTGGTAGCTAGTAAGTCTGTCCACGTGGTAGCTAGTCAGTCTGTCCACGTGGTAGCTAGTCAGTCTGTCCACGTGGTAGCTACTCACTCTGTCCACGTGGTAGCTACTCACTCTGTCCACGTGGTAGCTAGTCAGTGTGTCCACGTGGTAGCTAGTCAGTCTGTCCACGTGGTAGCTAGTCAGTCTGTCCACGTGGTAGCTAGTCAGTCTGTCCACGTGGTAGCTAGTCAGTCTGTCCACGTGGTAGCTACTCACTCTGTCCACGTGGTAGCTACTCACTCTGTCCACGTGGTAGCTACTCACTCTGTCCACGTGGTAGTTACTCACTCTGTCCACGTGGTAGCTAGTCAGTCTGTCCACGTGGTAGCTACTAACTCTGTCCATGTGGTAGCTAGTCAGTCAGTCCACGTGGTAGCTACTCACTCTGTCCACATGGTAGCTACTCACTCTGTCCACGTGGTAGCTAGTCAGTCTGTCCACGTGGTAGCTAGTCAGTCTTTCCACGTGGTAGCTAGTCAGTCTGTCCACGTGGTAGCTACTCACTCTGTCCACGTCGTAGCTACTCACTCTGTCCACGTGGTAGCTACTCACTCTGTCCATGTGGTAGCTACTCACTCTGTCCACGTGGTAGCTAGTCAGTCTGTCCACGTGGTAGCTAGTCAGTCTGTCCACGTGGTAGCTACTCACTCTGTCCACGTGGTAGCTACTCACTCTGTCCACGTGGTAGCTAGTCAGTCTGTCCATGTGGTAGCTACTCACTCTGTCCATGTGGTAGCTAGTCAGTCTGTCCACGTTGTAGCTACTCACTCTGTCCACATGGTAGCTACTCACTCTGTCCACGTGGTAGCTAGTCAGTCTGTCCACGTGGTAGCTAGTCAGTCTGTCCACGTGGTAGCTAGTCAGTCTGTCCACGTGGTAGCTACTCACTCTGTCCACGTGGTAGCTACTCACTCTGTCCACGTGGTAGCTACTCACTCTGTCCATGTGGTAGCTACTCACTCTGTCCACGTGGTAGCTACTCACTCTGTCCATGTGGTAGCTAGTCAGTCTGTCCATGTGGTAGCTAGTCACTCTGTCCACATGGTAGCTACTCACTCTGTCCACGTGGTAGCTAGTCAGTCTGTCCACGTGGTAGCTAGTCAGTCTGTCCACGTGGTAGCTACTCACTCTGTCCACGTGGTAGCTACTCACTCTGTCCACGTGGTAGCTACTCACTCTGTCCATGTGGTAGCTACTCACTCTGTCCACGTGGTAGCTACTCACTCTGTCCATGTGGTAGCTAGTCAGTCTGTCCATGTGGTAGCTACTCACTCTGTCCACGTGGTAGCTACTCACTCTGTCCACGTGGTAGGTAGTCAGTCTGTCCACGTGGTAGCTAGTCAGTCTGTCCACGTGGTAGCTAGTCACTCTGTCCACGTGGTAGCTAGTCAGTCTGTCCATGTGGTAGCTAGTCACTCTGTCCACGTGGTAGCTAGTCAGTCTGTCCACGTGGTAGCTAGTCAGTCTGTCCACGTGGTAGCTAGTCAGTCTGTCCATGTGGTAGCTAGTCACTCTGTCCACGTGGTAGCTAGTCAGTCTGTCCACGTGGTAGCTAGTCAGTTCGTCCATGTGGTAGCTAGTCACTCTGTCCACGTGGTAGCTAGTCAGTCTGTCCATTTCAGATGTTTAAGAGCTATTAAGGAGTTTATTATGTCATGTTTTAAAATGAGAAATACATCCAAAAACCGTGTTCCCTTTTGTAATGGAATGCTTTGTATGGAAAACCAAGTTGAAGCCAACATTCAATGTTCTTTTGCCTCTAATAACGGCACACGGTTTTACCGCAACAAGACACAACACCCTTCAATGGAAACGGTGGGGAAACAAATGAAAAACACCTAAATCTCTCCAGAAAAAATGATCTGAAATTTAACAGAATAGCTATATTAGAGCACTGCAGCTTCTAAATCGGTTGTGGTAAATTCAAGAACCTCTTCCCACAGTAGGCCTAGAAAATAGCATTTCAGATGCATCCGTTGTGAAGGCCAGTAGAGAAAACACTACATTACAATGCCCTTGTCAATAGGAAGCCCATGGATGTTTAAAAGGACTCGTAAATCTTTTCTGAAAGTGGGTCTCTCTGCGGGACGGTTCCAAGACGCAAATGATTGAGCCTTGGCTTTCACCATCTGGACTGGGGCACCTCTCTTTTTTTAATGTTTCAATCTGTCCCGTCAGGGCGGCAGGGTAGCCTAGTGGTTAGAGTGGAGGGGCGGCAGGGTAGCCTAGTGGTTAGAGTGGAGGGGTGGCAGGGTAGCCTAGTGGTTAGAGTGGAGGGGCGGCAGGGTAGCCTAGTGGTTAGAGTGGAGGGGCGGCAGGGTAGCCTAGTGGTTAGAGCGTTGGACTAGGTTGCCAGTTCAAATCCCCGAGCTGACAAGGTACAAATCTGTTCCTAGGCCGTCATTGAAAATAAGAATTTGTTCTTAACTGACTTGCCTGGTTAAATAAAGGTAAAATAAAAAATAAAATACAAATATGATGGTAGTGAACATCAGGCTGAAAGAAAATGCCTGTTAAATTGAAAGGTGAGAATGTCAGGATGCTTGATTGATATACTGTCACCTTTTCTAGTTTTGTTACTCTAATCAAATGCTACCAGTAGAATATTAAGGAAAGAGGGGATACCCTAGTCAGTTGTACGACTGAATGCATTCAACTGAAATATTGTCTTCCGCCTTAATTGACAATCCACGTCTTTCCGGCGCCCGGGGAACAATGGGTTAACTGCCTTGTTCAGGGACAGAACAACAGATTTTTACCTTGTCGGCTTAGGGATTTGATCCAGGAACTGTTCGGTTACAGGCCCAATTCTTTAACCACTAGGCCACCTGCTGCCCCATTAGGGCTGGAACCTCGTTATCAGGGGCAACTGGGCGGGTGTGGGTCGACAGGGGCAGAGGTCAGGCCCCCCTCGATGAAGGTAATTAAATCAGGATGGGGTTAATTGAATTAACCCTTACCGCTGTGATTGACTCTACAGCTGAAGTTTTCCAGATTAGTGCAGGTTAAGAGACTGAGCCTGGCAGTTCAGTGGGAGGAAGAGAAAGCACTGGGCATTACTGCTGACCATCGTCCTAAAATGAGAAACGCGATAGAAGTGTGTGTGTGTGTGTGTGTGTGAGTGTGAGAGAGAGATATAATGATTGATAAACATACAGCTGCCCTTAGTTTTCCTGATTTCATTTAAACCAGCAGCACTTTATAGGCTAAACAAGTGCTTTTTGGCAACACACACATCTATCAAACTAACACATCTCAAGGGGGCTGTTTGGTTGTAAAAAATAAATATAAAATATGCCTGTTTATAATTGGCCAGTTTTTAATTAGGAAGAAAGATTTTTTGTTTTAAAGGACAAAGAACTCTGTACTGACGTGTGTGTGTGTGTATGTGTGTGTGACGTACTTGCATGAAGAAGTCGAGTGTGTGTGTGTGTGTGTGTAGTGTCACATTTGAGTGTCATTAAGCTAGCAGTAATTGAGTACGGTCGCATGCACACAATAATGCGAGTATTGTGAATAGTCAGATTCACATAGTAGTTAAATGTAAACGTTTACAGGCTTTGCAAGAAGACCGATTTTTCCCTAACAATCCCGTTTCCATGGACACATCTGAAATCAAGCTGCCTGATGGGACTTTGATAAATGCAGGAAATCACCATTCAAAATAGAGGCTTTAACCACGGCAACCATGTTATTTTTGTGAAGCCCCCCCCCATCATTGCTAGTTAAGCGTGTTCCTCTTAAGTGTTGGATACTGCTCTGTGGAAGTGAGACTATGTTGCTATCGGTTACGGCCGCTACACTAGACAGCTACACTGTCGGTGAAACATGATGTAGACACAGATGGATTGTCCCCGAAAAATCAGCTCCCTATTCGCTGTGTGTAGTCTTCTACTTTTCCATATGGCCCCTGGTCCACAGTAGTGTACTATATAGGTAATAGGGCCCTGGTTAACAGTAGTGCACTATATAGGGCCATGGTCAACAGTAGCATACTATATAGGGCTCTGGTCAACAGTAGTGTACTATATAGGGCTCTGGTCAACAGTAGTGTACTATATAGAGAACATTTGGGACACAGACATGTGTGTTTGGCGCTAGACATGGTATGTCGAGTCTTCATGTCTGGTTATGTCGAGTCTTCATGTCTTGCGTTTCGAGTCTTCATGTCTGGTTATGTCGAGTCTTCATGTCTTGCATGTCGAGTCTTCATGTCTTGTTATGTCGAGTCTTCATGTCTGGTTATGTCGAGTCTTCATGTCTGGCGTGTCGAGTCTTCATGTCTGGTTATGTCGAGTCTTCATGTCTGGTTATATCGAGTCTTCATGTCTGGTTATGTCGAGTCTTCATGTCTGGCGTGTCGAGTCTTCATGTCTGGTTATGTCGAGTCTTCATGTCTTGCGTGTCGAGTCTTCATGTCTGGTTATGTCGAGTCTTCATGTCTGGTTATGTCGAGTCTTCATGTCTGGTTATGTCGAGTCTTCATGTCTGGTTATGTCGAGTCTTCATGTCTGGTTATGTCGAGTCTTCATGTCTTGTTATGTCGAGTCTTCATGTCTGGTTATGTCGAGTCTTCATGTCTGGCATGTCGAGTCTTCATGTCTGGTTATGTCGAGTCTTCATGTCTGGTTATGTTGAGTCTTCATGTCTTGTCATGTCGAGTCTTCATGTCTGGTTATGTCGAGTCTTCATGTCTTGCGTGTCGAGTCTTCATGTCTTGCGTGTCGAGTCTTCATGTCTGGTTATATCGAGTCTTCATGTCTGGTTATGTCGAGTCTTCATGTCTGGTTATGTCGAGTCTTCATGTCTTGTTATGTCGAGTCTTCATGTCTGGTTATGTCGAGTCTTCATGTCTTGCGTGTCGAGTCTTCATGTCTTGCGTGTCGAGTCTTCATGTCTGGTTATATCGAGTCTTCATGTCTGGTTATGTCGAGTCTTCATGTCTGGTTATGTCGAGTCTTCATGTCTGGTTATGTCGAGTCTTCATGTCTTGTTATGTCGAGTCTTCATGTCTGGTTATATCGAGTCTTCATGTCTGGTTATGTCGAGTCTTCATGTCTGGTTATGTCAAGTCTTCATGTCTGGTTATGTCGAGTCTTCATATCTGGTTATGTCGAGTCTTCATGTCTGGTTATGTCGAGTCTTCATGTCTGGTTATGTAGAGTCTTCATGTCTTGCGTGTCGAGTCTTCATGTCTGGTTATGTCGAGTCTTCATGTCTGGCGTGTCGTGTCGGGCATTTTTCTGCTATTGTACATTACGATAAATCACCTATAGGTCATTACTACAGGAATGTGAAGTGTGAAAGTAAGTACGTTTGCTAATATGTGTGATTTGTTGATCGGACAATTGATAACTATAACATTTTGAAATTAGTAGTAGTTTCAAGGGTCATATACAAAATTACATTGGTGCTTACTAATGTTATAAACGTATCATTATGTTTATTGTTATTGTTATTGTTATAATTCAGTGAATTTAACATGATATGAATTTTGGTCCATTGCGTCCAGCTTTAGAATAGGGTTTCCATTTGAGATCCAAATGAACTCGTCTTTTCCCCATCTCTACCAAAAAGAGTCCAGTGAATTTCTATCTCACCTATTCAAACTGAAACCCTCCCTCATTTATCCCCCTTGAACTCATCTCAAGAGGTTCAAAGTCTCTTCAATCAGTTTCGAAAGTATTTGGGTTCTGTATGACCTTTAAACCGGTTATTATCCTGGCTGGGTTCTGTATGACCTCTAAACCTGTTATTATCCTGGCTGGGTTCTGTATGACCTCTAAACCTGTTATTATCCTGGCTGGGTTCTGTATGACCTCTAAACCTGTTATTATCCTGGCTGGGTTCTGTATGACCTCTAAACCGGTTATTATCCTGGCTGGGTTCTGTATGACCTCTAAACCGGTTATTATCCTGGCTGGGTTCTGTATGACCTCTAAACCTGTTATTATCCTGGCTGGGTTCTGTATGACCTCTAAACCGGTTATTATCCTGGCTGGGTTCTGTATGACCTCTAAACCTGTTATTATCCTGGCTGGGTTCTGTATGACCTCTAAACCTGTTATTATCCTGGCTGGGTTCTGTATGACCTCTAAACCTGTTATTATCCTGGCTGGGTTCTGTATGACCTCTAAACCTGTTATTATCCTGGCTGGGTTCTGTATGACCTCTAAACCGGTTATTATCCTGGCTGGGTTCTGTATGACCTCTAAACCTGTTATTATCCTGGCTGGGTTCTGTATGACCTCTAAACCTGTTATTATCCTGGCTGGGTTCTGTATGACCTCTAAACCGGTTATTATCCTGGCTGGGTTCTGTATGACCTCTAAACTTGTTATTATCCTGGCTGGGTTCTGTATGATCTCTAAACCGGTTATTATCCTGGCCGGGTTCTGTATGACCTCTAAACCTGTTAATATCCTGGCTGGGTTCTCCTGATTATCAAGCCAAATTAAGTTTCTGCTATTATCACTTGGCCAGCTTCACAAGGTGAAATAAATTAAAACATCAATTCTCAAGTCCAGCTTCTAGAAGCACTGTGTTTGTTGTTGTTGTTGTTGTTGTTGATGGAATCATAGCAGAACTTAGGAAACTCTGACCATCAATGTAACTGAAATGAACTGGATTTCCTCATTTTGTATCTAAAAGTGTTTAGCTGTAGCTAGATAGCAGCCAGACTGTTCTAGACGCAATCTGGTTAGTACAGTAGCTGGGCTATAATGGCACCTTTCAGTACAAGCTGGGCTATAACGGTAGACATCAGCACCTTTCAGTAGAAGCTGGACTATAATGGTAGACATCAGCACCTTTCAGTAGAAGCTGGACTATAATGGTAGACATCAGCACCTTTCAGTAGAAGCTGGACTATAATGGTAGACATCAGCACCTTTCAGTAGAAGCTGGACTATAATGGTAGACATCAGCACCTTTCAGTAGAAGCTGGGCTATAATGGTAGACATCAGCACCTTTCAGTAGAAGCTGGGCTATAATGGTAGACATCAGCACCTTTCAGTAGAAGCTGGGCTATAATGGTAGACATCAGCACCTTTCAGTAGAAGCTGGGCTATAATGGTAGACATCAGCACCTTTCAGTAGAAGCTGGACTATAATGGTAGACATCAGCACCTTTCAGTAGAAGCTGGGCTATAATGGTAGACATCAGCACCTTTCAGTAGAAGCTGGACTATAATGGTAGACATCAGCACCTTTCAGTAGAAGCTGGGCTATAATGGCACCTTTCAGTAGAAGCTGGACTATAATGGTAGACATCAGCACCTTTCAGTAGAAGCTGGACTATAATGGTAGACATTAGCACCTTTCAGTAGAAGCTGGGCTATAATGGTAGACATCAGCACCTTTCAGTTGAAGCTGGACTATAATGGTAGACATCAGCACCTTTCAGTAGAAGCTGGACTATAATGGTAGACATCAGCACCTTTCAGTAGAAGCTGGACTATAATGGTAGACATCAGCACCTTTCAGTAGAAGCTGGACTATAATGGTAGACATCAGCACCTTTCAGTAGAAGCTGGACTATAATGGTAGACATCAGCACCTTTCAGTAGAAGCTGGGCTATAATGGTAGACATCAGCACCTTTCAGTAGAAGCTGGGCTATAATGGTAGACATCAGCACCTTTCAGTAGAAGCTGGGCTATAATGGTAGACATCAGCACCTTTCAGTAGAAGCTGGACTATAATGGTAGACATCAGCACCTTTCAGTAGAAGCTGGGCTATAATGGCACCTTTCAGTAGAAGCTGGACTATAATGGTAGACATCAGCACCTTTCAGTAGAAGCTGGACTATAATGGTAGACATCAGCACCTTTCAGTAGAAGCTGGGCTATAATGGCACCTTTCAGTAGAAGCTGGGCTATAATGGTAGACATTAGCACCTTTCAGTAGAAGCTGGGCTATAATGGTAGACATCAGCAACTTTCAGTAGAAGCTGTACTATAATGCTAGACATCTGCACCTTTCAGTAGAAGCTGGACTATAATGGTAGACATCAGCACCTTTCATTAGAAGCTGGACTATAATGGTAGACATCAGCACCTTTCAGTAGAAGCTGGACTATAATGGTAGACATCAACACCTTTCAGTAGAAGCTGGGCTATAATGGTAGACATCAGCACCTTTCAGTAGAAGTTGGGCTATAATGGTAGACATCAGCACCTTTCAGTAGAAGACTGAAGACTGTTAACCCACTGTTCCCCTGAACAAGGCAGTTAACCCACTGTTCCCGTGAACAAGGCAGTTAACCCACTGTTCCCCTGAACAAGACAGTTAACCCACTGTTCCCCTGAACAAGGCAGTTAACCCACTGTTCCCCTGAACAAGGCAGTTTAACCCACTGTTCCCCTGAACAAGGCAGTTAACCCACTGTTCCCCTGAACAAGGCAGTTTAACCCACTGTTCTCCTGAACAAGGCAGTTAACCCAGTGTTCCCCTGAACAAGGCAGTTAACCCAGTGTTCCCCTGAACAAGGCAGTTAACCCACTGTTCCCCTGTACAAGGCAGTTAACCTACTGTTCCCCAGAACAAGGCAGTTAACCCACTGTTCCCCTGAACAAGACAGTTAACCCACTGTTCCCCTGAGCAAGGCTGTTAACCCACTGTTCCCCTGAACAAGACAGTTAACCCACTGTTCCCCTGAGCAAGGCTGTTAACCCACTGTTCCCCTGAACAAGGCTGTTAACCCCACTGTTCCCCTGAACAAGGCAGTTAACCCACTGTTCCCCTGAACAAGGCAGTTTAACCCACTGTTCCCCTGAACAAGGCAGTTAACCCACTGTTCCCCTGAACAAGGCAGTTAACCCACCGTTCCCCTGAACGAGGCAGTTAACCCACTGTTCCCCTGAACAAGGCAGTTAACCCACTGTTCCCCGGGGCGCCGAAGACGTGGGATGTCCAATTTTAAGGCAGCCCTACCCTCTCTGCACCTCTCTGATTCAGAGGTGTTGGGTTAAATGAGGAAGACACGTTTCGGTTGAAGGCATTCCGTAGTACAACTGACTAGGTGTTATCATGCGTTGTTGCTGTCTTGCTATGTTGTTGT
>NC_143041.1:47547446-47554946 GCF_057628025.1 Oncorhynchus mykiss | reverse complement strand
TCCATTATAAAATCTGACAATGTCCCAGAGACAGCCGTGCCTCCATTTTAAAATCTGACAATGTCCCAGAGACAGCCGTGCCTCCATTTTAAAATCTGACAATGTCCCAGAGACAGCCGTGCCTCCATTTTAAAATCTGACAATGTCCCAGAGACAGCCGTGCCTCCATTTTAAAATCAACCAAAAAAATGTCTTTGATAAAAAAAAATATATATATAAAAAAATCTAACTACATAATGTTAATTTTATTTTAATGGTAAATCTCTTAAGTGGGTAAATGAAGATGGCACAGGACTACCCACAATACAGCTGAATGCATATTCAATAGGAGTGTGTGCATTGAGTTATTGAGCTGGTTTTGGCTGACCAGAGGAGTCTGTTAGTCATCTGTAGCACCATAATCTGTTGGGATTCCATTTGGGACTTCTATTAGCCTACTGATCAACAACATTTACATCGACGCGTCACTCCAGCAGGTCACGCCTGCACGGAAAGGACATCATATAGGCACTGCTGTTAGTTTGACCATGTACAATAACATCTATTCAATGCGAATGGGTCCAACGTAACGTCATGATTTGTGATCACAGATGCTTATGAAACAGGGCTAACACCACTCCCTCTTTCTGCTATGGGTTGCACAGTTCCGCCTGCCATGGCTATTGATCCGGGTGGGGTTTTCCTGAACTCCCTCTTTCTGCTATGGGTTGCACAGTTCCGCCTGCCATGGCTATTGATCCGGGTGGGGTTTTCCTGAACTCCCTCTTTCTGCTATGGGTTGCACCGTTCCGCCTGCCATGGCTATTGATCCGGGTGGGGTTTTCCTGAACTCCCTCTTTCTGCTATGGGTTGCACCGTTCCGCCTGCCATGGCTATTGATCCGGGTGGGGTTTTCCTGAACTCCTCCGTCCCATTCTCGCCCTCTCTCTTCTCAGAATGTAATAGTGCTGTGTAGTTTCCCTCTCTCAGACCACTCCCCTTCACCGCAATACTTCTCCCTTGTGTGTGTGTGTGTGTGTGTGTGTTGCTCTCGCTTGGGATAACCCCAGCATGATGGCCCAGCCAGGGGAGAGAGGGGGGGGGGGAGAGTGCAAGGGAAGAGGGGGGAGATGGCAAAGGGCCACGTTTTCGACTGCTCCTACAGTTTTTCTTCTGTACTGCAGGTAAGGCCCATAATGCCCGGCCCATAATGCCCGGCCCATAAAGACCATTCTGACACATAGACACTTTCCTCACCACCTGGAGATATAGACGGTCCATGACTCCTGGAGATATAGACGGTCCATGACTCCTGGAGATATAGACGGTCCATGACTCCTGGAGATATAGACGGTCCATGACTCCTGGAGATATAGACGGTCCATGATCCTGACGGTCCATGACTCCTGGAGATATAGACGGTCCGTGACTCCTGTCGGTCCATGACTCCTGACGGTCCATGACTCCTGGAGATATAGACGGTCCATGACTCCTGACAGTCCATGACTCCTGACGGTCCATGACTCCTGGAGATATAGACGGTCCATGACTCCTGACGGTCCATGACTCCTGGAGATATAGACGGTCCATGACTCCTGCAGATATAGACGGTCCATGACTCCTGACGGTCCATGACTCCTGGAGATATATACGGTCCATGACTCCTGACGGTCCATGACTCCTGGAGATATAGACGGTCCATGACTCCTGGAGATATAGACGGTCCATGACTCCTGACGGTCCATGACTCCTGGAGATATAGACGGTCCATGACTCCTGACGGTCCATGACTCCTGGAGATATAGACGGTCCATGACTCCTGCTGATATAGACGGTCCATTACTCCTGGAGATATAGACGGTCCATGACTCCTGGAGATATAGACGGTCCATGATCCTGACGGTCCATGACTCCTGGAGATATAGACGGTCCGTGACTCCTGACGGTCCATGACTCCTGACGGTCCATGACTCCTGGAGATATAGACGGTCCATGACTCCTGGAGATATAGACGGTCCATGACTCCTGACGGTCAATGACTCCTGGAGATATAGATGGTCCATGACTCCTGGAGATTTAGACGGTCAATGACTCCTGGAGATATAGACGGTCCATGACTCCTGACGGTCCATGACTCCTGACGGTCCGTGACTCCTGGAGATATAGACGGTCCCTGACTCCTGGAGAATAGACGGTCCATGACTCCTGGAGATATAGACGGTCCATGACTCCTGACGGTCCATGACTCCTGGTGGTCCATGACTCCTGACGGTCCATGACTCCTGACGGTCCATGACTCCTGGAGATATAGACGGTCCATGACTACTGACGGTCCATGACTCCTGGTGATATAGACGGTCCATGACTCCTGGAGATATAGACGGTCCATGACTCCTGGAGATATAGACGGTCCGTGACTCCTGACGGTCCATGACTCCTGGATGTCCATGACTCCTGGAGATATAGACGTCCATGATCCTGACGGTCCATGACTCCTGGAGATATAGACGGTCCGTGACTCCTGACGGTCCATGACTCCTGGATGTCCATGACTCCTGGAGATATAGACGGTCCATGACTCCTGGAGATATAGACGGTCCATGACTCCTGACGGTCCATGACTCCTGACGGTCAATGACTCCTGGAGATATAGACGGTCCATGACTCCTGGAGATATAGACGGTCCATGACTCCTGGAGATATAGACGGTCCATGATCTTGACGGTCCATGACTCCTGGAGATATAGACGGTCCGTGACTCCTGACGGTCCATGACTCCTGGCAGTCCATGACTCCTGGAGATATAGACGGTCCATGACTCCTGGAGATATAGAGAGTCCATGACTCCTGGAGATATAGACGGTCCATGACTCCTGACGGTCAATGACTCCTGGAGATATAGATGGTCCATGACTCCTGGAGATTTAGACGGTCAATGACTCCTGGAGATATAGACGGTCCATGACTCCTGACGGTCCATGACTCCTGACGGTCCATGACTCCTGATGGTCCATGACTCCTGGAGATATAGACGGTCCATGACTCCTGGAGATATAGACGGTCCATGACTCCTGACGGTCCATGACTCCTGGAGATATAGACTGTCCATGACTCCTGCAGATATAGACGGTCCATGACTCCTGGAGATATAGACGGTCCATGACTCCTGGAGATATAGACGGTCCATTACTCCTGGAGATATAGACGGTCCATGATCCTGACGGTCCATGATCCTGACGGTCCATTACTCCTGGAGATATAGACGGTCCATGACTCCTGACGGTCCATGACTCCTGGTGGTCCATGACTCCTGGAGATATAGACGTCCATGATCCTGACGGTCCATGACTCCTGGAGATATAGACGGTCCATGACTCCTGACGGTCCATGACTCCTGGAGATATAGACGGTCCATGACTCCTGCAGATATAGACGGTCCATTACTCCTGGAGATATAGACGGTGCATGACTCCTGGAGATATAGACGGTCCATGACTCCTGGAGATATAGACGGTCCATGACTCCTGGAGATATAGACGGTCCATGACTCCTGACGGTCCATGACTCCTGGAGATATAGACGGTCCATGACTACTGACGGTCCATGACTCCTGGAGATATAGACGGTCCATGACTCCTGGAGATATAGACGGTCCATGACTCCTGGAGATATAGACGGTCCATGACTACTGACGGTCCATGACTCCTGGAGATATAGACGGTCCGTGACTCCTGATGGTCCATGACTCCTGGAGATATAGACGGTCCATGACTCCTGGAGATATAGACGGTCCATGACTACTGACGGTCCATGACTCCTGGAGATATAGACGGTCAATGACTCCTGGAGATATAGACGGTCCGCGACTCCTGGAGATATAGACGGTCCATGACTCCTGGAGATATAGACGGTCAATGACTCCTGGAGATATAGACGGTCCGCGACTCCTGGAGATATAGACGGTCCATGACTACTGACGGTCCATGACTCCTGGAGATATAGACGGTCCATGAGTAGATTACCTTGAAAACAACGCGCGGACATTTTGGACTCAGTCTCCACTTCTTATTATACCTCTGTGAGAGAGGGGGGGGGGGGGTCCTCCTCCAAAGAGCTTTGACAGGGAGGTATGGAATTAAGGTAACAACAAGGAGGAAGGAAGCAAGGATTTGGTGTCTGTTTTGAGACAGAGACATGTGCCCTGAGTTATAGAGTCGGTGCAGTAGTTATCTCTGTCTGACCATTCTGCAGCTCTATTCTCACCAGCAAGGGGTGAGAGGAGGAGCGAGTAGGGGGTAGTGGGGGGGAAGTCAGCCAGATGTGAGAGCTAAGTCATGGACACAATCGGTGCAGTAGTTGTCCAGTAGCCAGCCATTTAGTCAGCCCGCCAGCCGCTTAGTCAGGCAGCCAGTCAGTCAGACAGATATTTAGTCAGCCAGCCAGTCGTTTAGTCAGGCAGCCAGTCAGTCAGACAGATATTTAGTCAGCCAGCCAGCCATTTAGTCAGTCAGCCAGATATTTAGTCAGCCCGCCAGCCATTTAGTCAGCCAGCCAGATATTTAGTCAGCCAGCCAGCCATTTAGTCAGTCAGCCAGATATTTAGTCAGCCAGCCAGTCAGTCAGCCAGATATTTAGTCAGCCAGCCAGCCATTTAGCCAGCCAGTTAGTCAGTCAGTTATTCAAACATGAGAGCTGAGACATACAGAGGATCAGTGTTGTTTTCAGCAGCCAGCTAGGAAGGGCATCCCTGGGGAAATCCTTGTTCTGCTCTACCACGAACAGGATGGGAGGGGTGTGGAGAGAGGAGAGGGAGAGGGCGTGATAGGGGTAGAAACAGTGTGTGTGGGAGGAGCAGGGATATTTGGATGAAGATGTTTTTGTTTGTGATAGAAAACAGAAGCACAAAGAAAGAGGGCTTTCTGTGTTGTCGGCCTGAGGCAGGGCTTTCTATGTTGTTGGCCTGAGGCAGGGCTTTCTGTGTTGTTGGCCTGAGGCAGGGCTTTCTGTGTTGTCGGCCTGAGGCAGGGCTTTCTGTGTTGTCGGCCTGAGGCAGGGCTTTCTATGTTGTCGGCCTGAGGCAGGGCTTTCTGTGTTGTCGGCCTGAGGCAGGGCTTTCTATGTTGTCGGCCTGAGGCAGGGCTTTCTGTGTTGTCGGCCTGATGCAGGGCTTTCTGTGTTGTTGGCCTGAGGCAGGGCTTTCTATGTTGTCGGCCTGAGGCAGGGCTTTCTGTGTTGTCGACCTGAGGCAGGGCTTTCTATGTTGTCGGCCTGAGGCAGGGCTTTCTGTGTTTTCGGCCTGAGGCGGGGCTTTCTATGTTGTCGGCCTGAGGCGGGGCTTTCTGTGTTGTCGGCCTGAGGCGGGGCTTTCTGTGTTGTCGGCCTGAGGCGGGGCTTTCTGTGTTGTCGGCCTGAGGCAGGGCTTTCTGATGTAGTGGCTTGTGACTCAACAACTAATAGCCCCATTTAGGAGGTGGGGTGGACACACTGGCCCTTTAGACCCCACATAACACAGTATGAGAGAGAGAGAGAAAGGGGGGAGATGGCTTGAGCGGAGAGGAGTGGGGTTGGTAGGATAGGAGAGGATGAAGAGCGGAGGAAGGAGAGGATGGAGAGCGGAGGAAGGAGATGATGAAGAGGGGAGGAAGGAGAGGAGATGAGATGGATAGTAGAGGACAGACAAAGGGGAAGGGAGGGAGGGAGAGACATAATAGCGGAGAGAGGGGAGAGGGAGGGATGGAGGGGGATGGGGGGTGAGACATAATAGCGGAGAGAGGGGAGAGGGAGGGATGGAGGGAGAGGAGAAAGAGATGGAGGGAGGGGAGAGCGAGGGAGAGAGGGGGATGGAGGGAGAGGAGAGAGAGATGGAGGGAGGGAGGGGAGAGGGAGAGAGGGGGATGGAGGGAGAGGAAAGAGAGATGGAGGGAGGGAGGGGAGAGGGAGAGGGAGGGATGGAGAGAGGGGGATGGAGGGAGAGGAGAGAGAGATGGAGGGAGGGAGGGAGGGGAGAGAGGGATGGAGAGAGGGGGATGGAGGGAAAGGAGAAAGAGATGGAGGGAGGGAGGGGAGAGAGAGATGGAGGGAGAGGAGAGAGAGATGGAGGGAGAGGAAGGGTTGGAGAGAGGGGAGAGGGAGGGATGGAGGGAGAGGAGAGGGATGGATGGAGAGAAGATAGATGAAGGGAGAAATAGAGACGTATGTTCATGTACAGTATTCCTGACCTTTTCATGGCCACAAAGCCGGCCAGGCAGCCGAGTTGCTGTGGTAACGCTCATCGAACGAACACAAAGGAAAAAGTCCTTTCTTTCATTGAAGGTTTCTCTTTCTCTCTCTCTCTCTCTCTCTCTCTCTCTCCATTTTCAATTTACGGGATTTATTGGCATGGGAAACATATATGTTAACATTGCCAAAGCAAGTGAAGTAGATGAACAGTAAACATGACTCTTTTTGTCTCTCTCTCTCTCTCTCTCTCTCTCTCTCTCTCTCTCTCTCTCTCTCTCTCTCTCTCTCTCTCTCTCTCTCTCTCTCTCTCTCTCTCTCTCTCTCTCTCTCTCTCTCTCTCTCTCTCTCTCTCTCTCTCTCTCTCTCTCTCTCTCTCTCAGGAAAGCGAGAGAGAGATTCATGCTCCTTTCAAGCATTATAAATTCTTGCTGTAACAGATGGACAGACAGGGCTGCTGTATGTGTTGTACTGAGCTACCTGTCTCTGTTATGTAACCATCATCCTCCTGGATGAGAAGGTCAACCACTGAGCATTCTGGGGAGATTAGAACCATCCGTCTCCCAGGAACATTCTGTCACAGCCTGAACAGTTTTCCCCCCTCGTCCCAAAGAGGAGAGAGACATTTCTGTGTGCTTGTTTAGTGGAAGAAGGCTATAGGTACGAGTGATTGTCTGTGTGTGTGTTGTTTTTATGAATGAAGTGAGTCTCTAAACCTCCTCGATTCATCTCTACTACCTGTCTGTCCCAGATGGCACCCTATTCCCTTTAAAAAGAACCCTATGAGTCCTGACTAACCTGGGGCGACAGGTAGCCTAGCGTTGGACTAGTAACC
Organism: Oncorhynchus mykiss; assembly: GCF_057628025.1. NCBI lineage: Eukaryota > Metazoa > Chordata > Actinopteri > Salmoniformes > Salmonidae > Oncorhynchus > Oncorhynchus mykiss. Next base: position 47,547,916 of record NC_143041.1, on the reverse strand, counting down.
CAAAGGTTGCTAGATTGAATCCCCGAGCTGACAAGGTAAAAATCTGTCGTTCTGCCCCTGAACAGGCAGTTAACCCACTGTTCCTAGGCCGTCATTGTAAATAAGAATTTGTTCTTAACTGACTTGCCTGGTTAAATAAAGGTAAAATATCTATCCACGGTCCCTGGCTAAATAGAACCCTACGGGCCCTGGCTAAATAGAACCCCACGGTCCCTGGCTAAATAGAACCCCACGGTCCCTGGCTAAATAGAACCCCACGATCCCTGGCTAAATAGAACCCCACGATCCCTGGCTAAATAGAACCCTACGGGCCCTGGCTAAATAGAATCCCACGGTCCCTGGCTAAATAGAACCCCACGGTCCCTGGCTAAATAGAACCCCACGGTCCCTGGCTAAATAGAACCCCACGGTCCCTGGCTAAATAGAACCTTACGGTCCCTGGCTAAATAGAACCCCACGGTCCCTGGCTA
>NC_143041.1:47489946-47542446 GCF_057628025.1 Oncorhynchus mykiss | reverse complement strand
TCCGAGTTTGCTAGCGTTTCGCTCCGAGTTTGCTAGCGTTTTGCTAGCATTGGCACATACTGTAGCGTTAGCACATGGCATCATAAATAAATCAATCAAGCGGTACTGGAGAGGCGGGTCTAGGTCCAAGAGGCTTCTAAACAGCTTCTACCCCCAAGCCATAAGACATCAAATCAAATGGCTACCCAGACTATCTGCACCCCCCACCCCCACCCCCCTTCTATGCTGCTACTCTCTGTTTATTATCTATGCATAATCACTTTAATAACTCTACCTACATGTACATATTACCTCAATTACCTTGAATAACCAGACATTGACTTTGTACCGGTACCCCCTGTATATAGTCTCCACATTGACTCTGTACCGGTACCCCCTGTATATAGCCTCCACATTGACTCTGTATCGTAACACCCTGTATATAGCCTCCACATTGACTCTGTACTGGTAACCCTGTATATAGCCTCATTATTGTTATTTTCTGCTGCTCTTGAATTATTTGTTACTTTTATTTGTAACTTAAGAATATATATATATATTTTTTGGAAACTGCATTGTTGGTTAAGGGCTTGTCCGTCAGCATTTCACTGTACGGTCTGTTGTATTTGGCGCATACAATTGGATTTGATTTGATTCCATTATTAGAAGTGACCAGTGATTCCATGTTTATAGGGCCAGTGATTCCATGTGTATTGGGCCAGTGATTCCATGTGTATTGGGCCAGTGATTCCATGTGTATAGGGCCAGTGATTCCATGTCTATAGGCCAGTGATTCCATGTCTATAGGACCAGTGATTCGATGTCTATAGGGCCAGTGATTCCATGTATATAGGGCCAGTGATTCCATGTCTATAGTGCCAGTGATTCCATGTGTATAGGGCCAGTGAATCCATGTGTATATGGCCAGTGATTCCATGTCTATAGGGCCAGTGATTCCATGTCTATAGGCCAGTGATTCCATGTCTATAGGGCCAGTGATTCCATGTCTATAGGGCCAGTGATTCCATGTCTATAGGGCCAGTGATTCCATGTCTATAGGGCCAGGGATTCCATGTCTATAGGGCCAGTGATTCCATGTCTCTAGGGCCAGTTATTCCATGTCTATAGGGCCAGTGATTCCATGTCTATAGGGCCAGCTATTCCATGTCTATACGGCCAGTGATTCCATGTCTATAGGGCCAGTGATTCCATGTGTATAGGACCAGTGATTCCATGTGTATAGGATAAGTGATTTCATGTCTATAGGGCCAGTGATTCCATGTCTATAGGACCAGTGATTCCATGTGTATAGGGCCAGTGATTCCATGTGTATAGGACCAGTGATTCCATGTGTATAGGACCAGTGATTCCATGTGTATAGGGCCAGTGATTCCATGTCTATAGGGCCAGTGATTCCATGTCTATAGGGCCAGTGATTCCATGTCTATAGGACCAGTGATTCCATGTGTATAGGGCCAGTGATTCCATGTGTATAGGACCAGTGATTCCATGTGTATAGGACCAGTGATTCCATGTGTATAGGGCCAGTGATTCCATGTCTATAGGGCCAGTGATTCCATGTCTATAGGGCCAGTGATTCCATGTCTATAGGGCCAGTGATTCCATGTCTATAGGACCAGTGATTCCTTGTGTATAGGACCAGTGATTCCATGTGTATAGGACCAGTGATTCCATGTCTATAGGGCCAGTGATTCCATGTATATAGGACCAGTGATTCCATGTCTATAGGGCCAGTGATTCCATGTGTATAGGACCAGTGATTCCATGTCTATAGGGCCAGTGGTTCCATGTGTATTGGGCCAGTGATTCCATGTCTATAGGGCCAGTGATTCCATGTGTATAGGATAAGTGATTTCATGTCTATAGGGCCAGTGATTCCATGTCTATAGGGCCAGTGATTCCATGTGTATAGGGCCAGTGATTCCATGTCTATAGGACTAGGGATTCCATGTCTATAGGGCCAGTGATTCCATGTCTATAGGTCCAGCTATTCCATGTCTATACGGCCAGTGATTCCATGTCTATAGGGCCAGTGATTCCATGTGTATAGGCCCAGTGATTCCATGTGTATAGGACCAGTGATTCCATGTGTATAGGGCCAGTGATTCCATGTGTATAGGACCAGTGATTCCATGTGTATAGGGCCAGTGATTCCATGTCTATAGGGCCAGTGATTCCATGTCTATAGGGCCAGTGATTCCATGTCTATAGGACCAGTGATTCCATGTGTATAGGACCAGTGATTCCATGTGTATAGGGCCAGTGATTCCATGTCTATAGGACCAGTGATTCCATGTGTATAGGGCCAGTGATTCCATGTCTATAGGGCCAGTGATTCCATGTCTATAGGGCCAGTGATTCCATGTGTATAGGGCCAGTGATTCCATGTCTATAGGACCAGTGATTCCATGTGTATAGGATCAGTGATTTCATGTCTATAGGACCAGTGATTTCATGTCTATAGGACCAGTGATTCCATGTCTATAGGGCCAGTAATTTCATGTCTATAGGGCCAGTGATTCCATGTCTATAGGGCCAGTAATTTCATGTCTATAGGGCCAATGATTCCATGTGTATATGATCTGTGATTCCATGTGTATAGGACCAGTGATTTCATCAAATCAAAATCAAATCAAATTTATTTATATAGCCCTTCGTACATCAGCTGATATCTCAAAGTGCTGTACAGAAACCCAGCCTAAAACCCCAAACAGCAAGCAATGCAGGTGTAGAAGCACGGTGGCTAGGAAAAACTCCCTAGAAAGGCCAAAACCTAGGAAGAAACCTAGAGAGGAACCAGGTTATGTGGGGTGGCCAGTCCTCTTCTGGCTATGCCGGGTGGAGATTATAACAGAACATGGCCAAGATGTTCAAATGTTCATAAATGACCAGCATGGTCGAATAGGGCCAGTAATTTCATGTCTATAGGGCCAGTAATTTCATGTCTATAGGGCCAGTAATTTCATGTCTATAGGGCCAGTAATTTCATGTCTATAGGGCCAGTACTTTCATGTCTATAGGGCATGCATTAATTTGGCGTAATCTGTATCCTTTTAGGTACCTGCATTTCAGTGTTGTGGCACTGTAACGTTGCCCAATCAGAGGGCTGTAAGAAAACACAAAAGGATCATTAAAGATATGGGACAAAAGGCAGGAATACAGCTGGTGAGGGGTTAATATAGCCCCCGTCCCTGTTTTAGTCATGAGGGGTTAATATAGCCCCCGTCCCTGTTTTAGTCATGAGGGGTTAATATAGCCCCCGTCCTTGTTTTAGTCATGAGGGGTTAATATAGCCCCCGTCCCTGTTTTAGTCATGAGGGGTTAATATAGCCCCCGTCCCTGTTTTAGTCATGAGGGGTTAATATAGCCCCCGTCCCTGTTTTAGTCATGAGGGGTTAATATAGCCCCCGTCCCTGTTTTAGTCATGAGGGGTTAATATAGCCCCCGTCCCTGTTTTAGTCATGAGGGGTTAATATAGCCCCCGTCCCTGTTTTAGTCATGAGGGGTTAATATAGCCCCCGTCCCTGTTTTAGTCATGAGGGGTAAATATAGCCCCCGTTCCTGTTTTAGTCATGAGGGGTTAATATAGCCCCCGTCCCTGTTTTAGTCATGAGGGGTAAATATAGCCCCCGTCCCTGTTTTAGTCATGAGGGGTAAATATAGCCCCCGTTCCTGTTTTAGTCATGAGGGGTAAATATAGCCCCCGTTCCTGTTTTAGTCATGAGGGGTTAATATAGCCCCCGTTCCTGTTTTAGTCATGAGGGGTAAATATAGCCCCCGTTCCTGTTTTAGTCATGAGGGGTTAATATAGCCCCCGTTCCTGTTTTAGTCATGAGGGGTAAATATATCCCCCGTTCCTGTTTTAGTCATGAGGGGTAAATATAGCCCCCGTTCCTGTTTTAGTCATGAGGGGTAAATATATCCCCCGTTCCTGTTTTAGTCATGAGGGGTAAATATAGCCCCCGTTCCTGTTTTAGTCATGAGGGGTTAATATAGCCCCCGTTCCTGTTGTAGTCGTGAGGTTTGAGGTATACTAATTTGATATCTGCATCTTTCAGCTCAGAGAGAGATTAGCTGTTTAATGTTTGAGGTATACTCTTTTGATATCTGCATCTTTCAGCCACATCCTGTTTGCTAGCAGCTCAGAGAGAGATTATATGTTTAATGTTTGAGGTATACTAATTTGATATCTGGATGGAAAATATTTATTTTAAGGAAATAATAGCTGGATACATTTCTGGTACACAGCACACCCACACATCGGTTCTGTCACGATTCTGTCACGGTTCTGACGGTTCTGTCACGGTTCTGACGGTTCTGTCACCGTTCTGACGGTTCTGTCACGGTTCTGACGGTTCTGTCACCGTTCTGACGGTTCTGTCACGGTTCTGTCACCGTTCTGTCACCGTTCTGACGGTTCTGTCACGGTTCTGTCACCGTTCTGACGGTTCTGTCACCGTTCTGACTGTTGTTCTCTCCTCTCCCCCATCAGGACCAGCCTGTCAGGAGAACACATGTCCTGCGATCATCCTCCCGCTCTGCACTCTTCACCCAGCCTCCCACCAGCCTCTCAACCACCCTCTCAACCCAGGTTAGTACTGCTGTGATTGGGTGTGTGTGCAGATGGAGGACTGGGGATAGTGGGTTGTGTGTTTCTAAGAGGGATAGGGTGGGTTGTGTGTTTCTAAGAGGAATGGGGTGGGTTGTGTGTTTCTAAGAGTGATGGGATGGGTTGTGTGTTTCTAAGAGTGATGGGGTGGGTTGTGTGTTTCTAAGAGTGATAGGGTGGGTTGTGTGTTTCTAAGAGGGATCGGGTGGGTTGTGTGTTTCTAAGAGGGATAGGGTGGGTTGTGTGTTTCTAAGAGGGATAGGGTGGGTTGTGTGTTTCTCAGAGGGATGGGGTGGGTTGTGTGTTTCTCAGAGGGATGGGGTGGGTTGTGTGTTTCTCAGAGGGATGGGGTGGGTTGTGTGTTTCTCAGAGGGATGGGGTGGGTTGTGTGTTTCTAAGAGTGATGGGGTGGGTTGTGTGTTTCTAAGAGGGATGGGGTGGGTTGTGTGTTTCTAAGAGGGATGGGGTGGGTTGTGTGTTTCTAAGAGGGATAGGGTGGGTTGTGTGTTTCTAAGAGGGATGGGGTGGGTTGTGTGTTTCTAAGAGGTGTGGGTTGTGTGTTTCTCAGAGGTGTGGGGTGGGTTGTGTATTTCTAAGAGGGGTGGGGTGGGTTGTGTGTTTCTAAGAGGTGTGGGTTGTGTGTTTCTCAGAGGTGTAGGGTAGGTTGTGTGTTTCTAAGAGGGATAGGGTGGGTTGTGTGTTTCTAAGAGGGATAGGGTGGGTTGTGTGTTTCTAAGAGGGAGGGGTGGGTTGTGTGTTTCTAAGAAGGATGGGGTGGGTTGTGTGTTTCTAAGAGGTGTGGGTTGTGTGTTTCTCAGAGGTGTGGGGTGGGTTGTGTGTTTCTAAGAGGGATGGAGTGGGTTGTGTGTTTCTAAGAGGTGTGGGTTGTGTGTTTCTAAGAGGGATAGGGTGGGTTGTGTGTTTCTAAGAGGGATAGGGTGGGTTGTGTGTTTCTAAGAGGGATAGGGTGGGTTGTGTGTTTCTAAGAGGGATAGGGTGGGTTGTGTGTTTCTAAGAGGGATGGGGTGGGTTGTTTGTTTCTAAGAGGGATGGGGTGGGTTGTGTGTTTCTAAGAGGGATGGGGTGGGTTGTGTGTTTCTAAGAGGGATGGGGTGGGTTGTGTGTTTCTAAGAGGGATAGGGTGGGTTGTGTGTTTCTAAGAGGGATGGGGTGGGTTGATTGTTTCTAAGAGGGATGGGGTGGGTTGTGTGTTTCTAAGAGGGATGGGGTGGGTTGTGTGTTTCTAAGAGGGATGGGGTGGGTTGTGTGTTTCTAAGAGGGATGGGGTGGGTTGCACCAATATGGATTAACTCTTAAACGGAGTTCAATTTAAAGTTGTATCTATAAACTTAGTTTTAAATTTAAATCCTAGTTAAATTGAATCCTTCATCTAAACTAAGTTTACGTTTGATTTAAAACCAAGATAAAATCTTGTTGTAAAATCTAATGTAAATGTAGTTTGGGGATTAAATCTAAACTGCCACTGGAGGAGGTTAAAGTTCATCAGATGTCTGTGTATGTGCTTCATATTTTCAGTGTGATTTAAAAATTTCAGCTCTTGTGGGTTATCATGTAAAACTCAACTAGCCAGCTAATTTATTTGACCCAAAATTATATGAATTAGATACTTTAGATGAGGTGAAAACTATCTTTGCTGGCTAGCGGTGACCACTCCTGGATAGAACGAGAACATATCGCTATGGTGGACCCATTATGACACGTGTAACTAACCATACACTAGTGATTTAACCTTAGATTAAAATATTTCCAAATCAAGTGGTACAATACAACTCTGATTTTAATCCTAAACCTAGATTTTACAGTCTAGATTAGGTCTAATCTAAGATTCATTTAAACTAGGGGTTCCCAAAAAATGTAGGCCCCCCCCCCCCCCGACCCCATTTTGAGATCCGAAAATGATTACGAGCCCAAACATGTGGAAAAACAATTATGTAATTGACAGTCAATGTTTATTTATTTTTTATTGGGAGCTATTACAGTCAATTAAAATACATTCTAACAGTATTTCTGAATGTCTTCTCACATATTTTTAATGTGGTGCTATGACAGTAAATTGCTAATTAGTCTGACTAGAAACGATCTCCCCAACCACTAATGAGATGGGGATGCTTGATTCATGTTCATTGTTCAATGTTCATGTTCATTGATTCATTGTGTGTTTCTAAGAGGGATGGGGTGGGTTGTGTGTTTCTAAGAGGGATGGGGTGGGTTGTGTGTTTCTAAGAGGGATAGGGTGGGTTGTGTGTTTCTAAGAGGGATGGGGTGGTTTGTGTGTTTCTAAGAGGTGTGGGTTGTGTGTTTCTCAGAGGTGTGGGGTGGGTTGTGTATTTCTAAGAGGGGTGGGGTGGGTTGTGTGTTTCTAAGAGGTGTGGGTTGTGTGTTTCTCAGAGGTGTAGGGTAGGTTGTGTGTTTCTAAGAGGGATAGGGTGGGTTGTGTGTTTCTAAGAGGGATAGGGTGGGTTGTGTGTTTTTTAGAGGGAGGGGTGGGTTGTGTGTTTCTAAGAAGGATGGGGTGGGTTGTGTGTTTCTAAGAGGTGTGGGTTGTGTGTTTCTCAGAGGTGTGGGGTGGGTTGTGTGTTTCTAAGAGGGATGGAGTGGGTTGTGTGTTTCTAAGAGGTGTGGGTTGTGTGTTTCTAAGAGGGATAGGGTGGGTTGTGTGTTTCTAAGAGGGATAGGGTGGGTTGTGTGTTTCTAAGAGGGATAGGGTGGGTTGTGTGTTTCTAAGAGGGATAGGGTGGGTTGTGTGTTTCTAAGAGGGATGGGGTGGGTTGTTTGTTTCTAAGAGGGATGGGGTGGGTTGTGTGTTTCTAAGAGGGATGGGGTGGGTTGTGTGTTTCTAAGAGGGATGGGGTGGGTTGTGTGTTTCTAAGAGGGATAGGGTGGGTTGTGTGTTTCTAAGAGGGATGGGGTGGGTTGTTTGTTTCTAAGAGGGATGGGGTGGGTTGTGTGTTTCTAAGAGGGATGGGGTGGGTTGTGTGTTTCTAAGAGGGATGGGGTGGGTTGTGTGTTTCTAAGAGGGATGGGGTGGGTTGCACCAATATGGATTAACTCTTAAACGGAGTTCAATTTAAAGTTGTATCTATAAACTTAGTTTTAAATTTAAATCCTAGTTAAATTGAATCCTTCATCTAAACTAAGTTTACGTTTGATTTAAAACCAAGATAAAATCTTGTTGTAAAATCTAATGTAAATGTAGTTTGGGGATTAAATCTAAACTGCCACTGGAGGAGGTTAAAGTTCATCAGATGTCTGTGTATGTGCTTCATATTTTCAGTGTGATTTAAAAATTTCAGCTCTTGTGGGTTATCATGTAAAACTCAACTAGCCAGCTAATTTATTTGACCCAAAATTATATGAATTAGATACTTTAGATGAGGTGAAAACTATCTTTGCTGGCTAGCGGTGACCACTCCTGGATAGAACGAGAACATATCGCTATGGTGGACCCATTATGACACGTGTAACTAACCATACACTAGTGATTTAACCTTAGATTAAAATATTTCCAAATCAAGTGGTACAATACAACTCTGATTTGAATCCTAAACCTAGATTTTACAGTCTAGATTAGGTCTAATCAAAGATTCATTTATACTAGGGGTTCCCAAAAAATGTAGGCCCCCCCCCCCCCCCCCCGACCCCATTTTGAGATCCGAAAATGATTACGAGCCCAAACATGTGGAAAAACAATTATGTAATTGACAGTCAATGTTTATTTATTTTTTATTGGGAGCTATTAAAATATTAAAATACATTGTAACAGTATTTCTGAATGTCTTCTCAGCTCACCATCACATATTTTTAATGTGGTGCTATGACAGTAAATTGCTAATTAGTCTGACTAGAAACGATCTCCCCGACCACTAATGAGATGGGGATGCTTGATTCATGTCGCGTCGGAGCTTCTCAAAGGGGGATGCTGTCACATCCAACCTGGATCGACATTTGGTTTTAATGCAGAAGAGCATTGACTCCAGCGCCACACAGATATGAGCTGGTTGAAGGGAGTCTTATTTTACCTTTATTTAACCAGGCAAGTCAGTTAAGAACAAATTCTTATTTTCAATGACGGCCTAGGAACAGTGGGTTAACTGCCTTGTTCAGGGGGCAGAACAACAGATTTGTACCTTGTCAGCTCGGGGGTTTTGAACTTCCAACCTTCCGGTTACTAGTCCAACGCTCTAACCACTAGGCTACCCTGCCGCCCTGCTGCTGCTGCTGCTGCTGCTTTCAAGACAACTGGGAACTCGGGGAAAAATACGATGTCAAATCATGGCGTCGGTGATCTCCGGTCAGAAAGTCTACGCTCTAGAAAGAGGCCCGAGTTCCCAAGTTGGAATTCTGAGTTGGATGACCGTTAAAAATGGTTTTACAGTTGTCTCGAACGCGTTGAAGTCGGAAGTCAGAGATTTCCGAGTTCCCAGTTGTTTTGAACGCGGCATTAATGCTCAGAGGGAGAAGCCAGGGTGTTGCCTATCAGTCAGGAACCAAAACTCCTCCGTAGTGACCTGTGAATGCATTCGGTCACGTGACCGCTCGATCAGCTGTTCAATATCACTTATCGGCATGTCAACTGAGCCAGGATCACAGTCAAACGGGTTGGGAAGTAGGTGCCAAAGTGCTCTTCCCAAGCCTTGGAGGTGAGCAGTCATGACTCGTGTAGGACACTTACCGATGCTGTTTTCTGTTAGAAACATTCACAGCCGAGGGATTGGTCCTTGAAAGACTCTGTCCAATAAGAATGATTTCCTCTGACTTCCACTGATTCGGTCTGTAGGATGTTCTTCTATTTCCTGCCTTGTGTTCAGTTTATTCAAGTTTCACAAATATGTCTGTTACATATACAAGAGACACATTTTCTTTTCATTAAACACAAAGTCAACCAAGTCTTTTTTTTTTTGTGTGTGTTTTTTCTTTTGACAACAGTTCCTCTCTCAATGCAGAACATCTTTCAATACCACCAAGCCTCGGTGCGAGGCGTCGTCATGCTCTGATCTCATTTCTCCACCTAGTTTTAGAGAACATCCGTGTGCAGTGGATGTGGTTTGATGTAGTTTACAATCGGAGTTACCTGCTGCTGTTCTCTGCTCAGCTCTTTTGCCGCCAGTCGCTCTCGTTGTATCTCACTGTTCCATCCCTCCTAGACTCCTGTCTCGCTGTTCCATCCCTCCTAGACTCCTGTCTCGCTGTTCCATCCCTCCTAGGCTCCTGTCTCACTGTGCCATCCCTCCTAGACTCCCGTCTCGCTGTTCCATCCCCCTTAGACTCCTGTCTCGCTGTTCCATCCCTCCTAGGCTCCTGTCTCACTGTGCCATCCCTCCTAGGCTCCTGTATCGCTGTTCCATCCCTCCTAGGCTCCTGTCTCGCTGTTCCATCCCTCCTAGACTCCTGTCTCACCGTGCCATCCCTCCTAGGCTCCTGTCTCGCTGTTCCATCCCTCCTAGGCTCCTGTCTCGCTGTTCCATCCCTCCTAGGCTCCTGTCTCACTGTGCCATCCCTCCTAGGCTCCTGTCTCACTGTTCCATCCCCCTTAGACTCCTGTCTCACTGTGCCATCCCTCCTAGGCTCCTGTCTCACTGTGCCAACCCTCCTAGGCTCCTGTCTCACCATGCCATCCCTCCTAGGCTTCTGTCTCGCTGTTCCATCCCTCCTAGGCTCCTGTCTCACCGTGCCATCCCTCCCAGACCCCTGTCTCACCCTGCCATCCCTCCCAGACCCCTGTCTCACCCTGCCATCCCTCCCAGACTCCTGTCTCACCGTGCCATCCCTCTCAGACTCCTGTCTCACCGTGCCATCCCTCTCAGACTCCTGTCTCACTGTGCCATCCCTCTTAGACTCCTGTCTCACTGTGCCATCCCTCCTAGACTCCTGTCTCACTGTGCCATCCCAGTTAGACTCCTGTCTCACTGTGCCATCCCTCTTAGACTCATGTCTCACTGTGCCATCCCTCTTAGACTCCTGTCTCACTGTGCCATCCCTCCTAGGCTCCTGTCTCACTGTGCCAACCCTCCTAGGCTCCTGTCTCACCATGCCATCCCTCCTAGGCTTCTGTCTCGCTGTTCCATCCCTCCTAGGCTCCTGTCTCACCGTGCCATCCCTCCCAGACCCCCGTCTCACCCTGCCATCCCTCCCAGACTCCTGTCTCACCGTGCCATCCCTCTCAGACTCCTGTCTCAGCGTGCCATCCCTCTCAGACTCCTGTCTCACTGTGCCATCCCTGTTAGACTCCTGTCTCACTGTGCCATCCCTCTTAGACTCCTGTCTCACTGTGCCATCCCCCTCAGACTCCTGTCTCACTGTGCCATCCCTCCTAGACTCCTGTCTCACTGTGCCATCCCTCCTAGACTCCTGTCTCACTGTGCCATCCCTCTCAGACTCCTGTCTCACTGTGCCATCCCTCCTAGACTCCTGTCTCACCGTGGCAGTTGGGATCACCATCTCAATTTGCTCTGTTCGGTTTTTTCTGTGGCGAAGCTCAGGCATCGGAGGCAGAGGCTTCAAGTCAACATCAGAATCATCATCAGCAACGCCGATTTCAAGCTCACTATCCGATCCTCCATCCGTCTCCCAACTCATCTAAATTTTGCAGCATTTGCAATGCTGTCAGTACGTCCGTTCTTTGGTCTTGTCATTGTGAACTGCACACGTTGTATGTTGTACTCAGTCTGATTTGACTCTCCCAGGGGAGATTATAAATCATTTCCTTTCATAGTAAAATAAATCCATTCTTCTTCATCATTATACTGTTGTTCTATATTCAGTCATCCTCATCATTCAGATTAACCACCCTCCTCATCATTCAGATTAATCATCCTCCTCATCATTCAGATTAATCACCTTCCTCATCATTCAGATTAATCAAATTCGATCACCCTCCTCGTCATTCAGTTCATTGAAGTCACATGTTCCATTGTCAGCTTCTATCTGGTTTCTATCACCCGGTCATGCATTGACAACAGAAAAAGCTTATTTTAATTTAAAGACGTTACTAGTTTTGGTTTCGTAGCCAGCGCAAGGCTTCCTCGCCAGTGGTCATGTGCTGACTGCAGGGGACAGCACGGAATATTCTAGAAAAAAAAGGGACATTTTTGGAAATAGAGCTGCACCTCCTGAATTCTGAGAGTTATTTGACAAAGGGAAGCATCGTAGAATCAGCAAGAATCTGCTCTTTCTGATACTATATAGACATCACAATGTTTGACCTGCATGTGACTCTGAAGGAAGATTTGATAAAACAACGATCCTTTCCCTGTGTCTGTCAATTACAAGATGCGTCCATCTCTTCATGTACTAGATGCTCCCATCTCTTCATGTACTAGATGCTCCCATCTCTTCATGTACTAGATGCTCCCATCTCTTCATGTACTAGATGCTCCCATCTCTTCATGTACTAGATGCTCCCATCTCTTCATGTACTAGTTTGGGTGTAGTGTCGGTGTAGTTTAGGTGTATTTTAGGTGTATTTTAGGTGTAGTTTGGGTGTAGTTAGGGTGTAGTGTCTGTGTATTTTAGGTGTAGTTTGGGTGTAGTTAGGGTGTAGTGTCTGTGTATTTTAGGTGTAGTTTGGGTGTAGTTCAGGTGTAGTTTAGGTGTAGTTCAGGTGTAGTTTGGGTGTAGTTCAGGTGTAGTGTCGGTGTAGTGCCGGTATAGTTTAGGTGTAGTGTCAGTGTAGTTTGGGTGTAGTGCCGGTGTAGTTTAGGTGTAGTTTGGGTGTAGTTTAGGTGTAGTTTAGGTGTAGTGCCGGTGTAGTGCCGGTATAGTTTAGGTGTAGTTTAGATGTAGTTTGGGTGTAGTTTGGGTGTAGTTTAGGTGTAGTGTTGATGTAGTTTGGGTGAAGTTTAGGTGTAGTGTCGGTGTAGTGCCGGTATAGTTTAAGTGTAGTTTATGTGTAGTTTGGGTGTAGTTTCAGTGTAGTGTCGGTGTAGTTTAGGTGTAGTGTCAGTGGGCCAGCTGTGCAGGCTGACTGGCATTGTTTGTTTCCTGCTCATTGCACCCCCGAATAGAGTCAATATGTTTTATCACGACTCTAAAGGCCTCCTGCAATGTGGAGCACGTTGTCGTTTCCTTTACAATACATTAGATTAGGTACTGAGTTACAGGAAATCAAACATAACAGATTGTTTTTACATTTAATTATTATTATTCTTTTTTACAAAAGGACAAATGTAAAAAAAAATATGAAAAGTATCAATCTGCAAAGGAATGTGATTTAAATTATTTGCTGCTGATCAACAAGCATCACATAAACACATCATTACACCGCTGTCTTTCTAAATTAAATCAACCTCTTTCACCCTGCTTATCATTCTGTTAGGACTCATTGTAAATTCAATTGTGAAGTAAGGTGCACAATTATCGCCCGTTCATCCATTTGTCATTCAGCGAGGAGAGAGAGAGAGAGATGCATTAACACCTGGCTGGGTACCAACGTCCTACAGCACATAGTCTTCAATCAATCAAATGTATTTATTAAGCCCTTCTTACATCAGCTGATGTTACAAAATGCTGTACAGAAACGCAGCCTAAAACCCCAAACAGCAAGCAATGCAGGTGTAGAAGCACGGTGGCTAGGAAAAACTCCCTAGAAAGGCCAAAACCTAGGAAGAAACCTAGAGAGGAACCAGGCTATATGGGGTGGCCAGTCCTCTTCTGGCTGTGGCGGGTGGAGATTATAACAGAACATGGCCAAGATGTTCAAATGTTCATAAATGACCAGCATGGTCATATAATAATAATCACAGTAGTTGTCGAGGGTGCAGCAAGTCAGCACCTCAGGAGTAAATGTCAGTTGGCTTTTCATAGCCGATCATTAAGAGTATCTCTACCGCTCCTGCTGTCTCTAGAGAGTTGAAAACAGCAGGTCTGGGACAGGTAGCACGTCCGGTGAACAGGTCAGGGTTCCATAGCCGCAGGCAGAACAGTTGAAACTGGAGCAGCAGCACGGCCATGTGTTCTTGGGACAGCAAGGAGTCATCATGCCAGGTAGTCCTGAGGCATGGTCCTAGGGCTCAGGTCCTCCGAGAGAGAAAGAAAGAGAGAATTAGAGAGAGCATACTTAAATTCACACAGGACACCGGATAAGACAGGAGAAGTACTCCAGATATAACAAACTGACCCTAGCCCCCCGACACATAAACTACTGCAGCATAAATACTGGAGGCTGAGACAGGAGGAGTCGGGAGACACTGTGGCCCCGTCTGACGATATCGCCGGACAGGGCCAAACAGGAAGGATATAACCCCACCCACTTTGCCAAAGCACAGCCCCCACACCACTAGAGGGATATCTTCAACCACCAACTTACCATCCTGAGACAAGGCGAGTATAGCCCACAAAGATCTCCGCCACCACACAACCCAAGGTGGGGTGCCAACCCATACAGGAAGATCACGTTAGTGACTCAACCCACTCAAGTGACGCACCCCTCCTAGGGACGGCATGGAAGAGCACCAGTAAGCCAGTGACTCAGCCCCCGTAATAGGGTTAGAGGCAGAGAATCCCATTGGAGAGAGGGGAACCGGCCAGGCAGAGACAGCAAGGGCATTCTTGGAGCCTGGCTGGGTACCAACATCCTACAGAACATTGTCTGGTGTAATTTCAAAATTGTGACAAATGAGCAGTGTAAAATACAAACATGTAGGAAGAGTCAGGGAAAGAGCAGAACAGATTTTTTTTAATGATTTGTTTTAGGCCGTTGGTGGCCGTTGGCGGTTCTAGTTCACTGTTATCTGACAATGGGGTTGTTTTCACCATTTTGCAGCCGGTAATATATAAGTCTCTGCAATAGGGTGTGCTTTAGGTTTCATTTACATTCATGAGGTTAACCACATTACACTCATTGTGAGATACAAAGACGATATTATAATATCTAATTTTTATTTTAAAAAATTCGGGGGGAGATTTGGGAAATTCTCCCGCGACTCCATTATGACATCCGGCGACCTCGCATGTCTCCTCTCCTGTGCAGTGAGCGAGAGAGAGAGACTCCTTCTGTCTCTTATCTACTTCTCAGCAGCCGAGCTAGCTCTGGAATATCTCTCGTTGTAGACATCATCGATCTCTAGGCCTCCACAGCCAAACTGCAGATGTATTAGTTCCTTTGGGAGTGTGTGTGTTTGTGTGTGTGTGTTTGTGTGTGTGTGTGTGTGTGTGTGTGTGTGTGTGTGTGTGTGTGTGTGTGTGTGTGTGTGTGTGTGTGTGTGTGTGTGTGTGTGTGTGTGTGTGTGTGTGTGTGCAGTGTGTGTGTGTGTGTGTGTGTGTGTGTGTGTGTGTGTGTGTGTGTGCTTGGGCAGATGAGTCCATTTATTAGATGCTGTCAGGGTGTTAGAATCATCCCCTCTATCAGCTGGTTGTTCCACGGTATCATCCCCTCTATCAGCTGGTTGTTCCACGGTACAGTCTAGTACGGATGACCTTCCAGCAGTGTCTGAGTATTATACCAGCAGTGTCCTTGAGCCCCCCCCCCCCATTCATAGTATACCAGCAGTGTCCTTGAGCCCCCCCCATTCATATTATAGCAGCAGAGTCCTTGAGCCCCCCCTCCCCATTCATATTATAACAGCAGAGTCCTTGACCCCCCCCCCTCCCCATTCATATTATAACAGCAGAGTCCTTGAGCCCCCCCCCCCTCCCCATTCATATTATAACAGCAGAGTCCTTGATCCCCCCCCCCCTCCCCATTCATATTATAACAGCAGAGTCCTTGAGCCCCCCCCCCATTCATATTATAACAGCAGAGTCCTTGAGCCCCCCCCCTCCCCATTCATATTATAACAGCAGAGTCCTTGAGCCCCCCCCCCGTTCATATTAAAGCAGCAGTGAGTCCTTGACCCCCCCCCCCCCATTCATATTATAGCAGCAGAGTCCTTGACACCCCCCCCCCATTCATATTATAGCAGCTGAGTCCTTGACCCCCCCCCCATTCATATTATAACAGCAGAGTCCTTGATCCCCCCCCCCATTCATATTATAACAGCAGTGAGTCCTTGAGCCCCCCCCCCATTCATATTATAGCAGCAGAGTCCTTGACCCCCCCCCCCCATTCATATTATAACAGCAGAGTCCTTGACCCCCCCCCCCCATTCATATTATAACAGCAGAGTCCTTGACCCCCCCCTCCCCATTCATATTATAACAGCAGAGTCCTTGACCCCCCCCCCCCTCCCCATTCATATTATAACAGCAGAGTCCTTGATCCCCCCCCATTCATATTATAACAGCAGAGTCCTTGATCCCCCCCCATTCATATTATAACAGCAGAGTCCTTGATCCCCCCCCCCCCATTCATATTATAACAGCAGAGTCCTTGATCCCCCCCCCATTCATATTATAACAGCAGAGTCCTTGATCCCCCCCCCATTCATATTATAACAGCAGAGTCCTTGATCCCCCCCCCCATTCATATTATAACAGCAGAGTCCTTGAGCCCCCCCCCCCTCCCCATTCATATTATAACAGCAGAGTCCTTGAGCCCCCCCCCCCATTCATATTAAAGCAGCAGTGAGTCCTTGACCCCCCCCCCCCATTCATATTATAGCAGCAGAGTCCTTGACACCCCCCCCCCCCATTCATATTATAGCAGCTGAGTCCTTGACCCCCCCCCCATTCATATTATAACAGCAGAGTCCTTGATCCCCCCCCCCCCATTCATATTATAACAGCAGTGAGTCCTTGAGCCCCCCCCCCCCATTCATATTATAGCAGCAGTCCTTGACCCCCCCCCCCCCATTCATATTATAACAGCAGAGTCCTTGACCCCCCCCCCCATTCATATTATAACAGCAGAGTCCTTGACCCCCCCCCTCCCCATTCATATTATAACAGCAGAGTCCTTGACCTCCCCCCCCCCTCCCCATTCATATTATAACAGCAGAGTCCTTGATCCCCCCCCCATTCATATTATAACAGCAGAGTCCTTGATCCCCCCCCATTCATATTATAACAGCAGAGTCCTTGATCCCCCCCCCCATTCATATTATAACAGCAGAGTCCTTGATCCCCCCCCCCATTCATATTATAACAGCAGAGTCCTTGATCCCCCCCCATTCATATTATAACAGCAGAGTCCTTGATCCCCCCCCCCATTCATATTATAACAGCAGAGTCCTTGATCCCACCCCCCCATTCATATTATAACAGCAGAGTCCTTGACCCCCCCCTCCCCATTCATATTAAAGCAGCAGAGTCCTTGACCCCCCCCCATTCATATTATAACAGCAGAGTCCTTGAGCCCCCCCCCATTCATATTATAACAGCAGAGTCCTTGATCCCCCCCCATTCATATTATAACAGCAGAGTCCTTGATCCCCCCCCCATTCATATTATAACAGCAGAGTCCTTGATCCCCCCCCCATTCATATTATAACAGCAGAGTCCTTGATCCCCCCCCCCCATTCATATTATAACAGCAGAGTCCTTGATCCCCCCCCCCCATTCATATTATAACAGCAGAGTCCTTGACCCCCCCCTCCCCATTCATATTAAAGCAGCAGAGTCCTTGACCCCCCCCCCATTCATATTATAACAGCAGAGTCCTTGACCCACCCCCCCATTCATATTATAACAGCAGAGTCCTTGACCCCCCCCTCCCCATTCATATTATAACAGGCAGAGTCCTTGACCCCCCCCCCCCCCATTCATATTATAACAGCAGAGTCCTTGATCCCCCCCCATTCATATTATAACAGCAGAGTCCTTGATCCCCCCCATTCATATTATAACAGCAGAGTCCTTGATCCCCCCCCATTCATATTATAACAGCAGAGTCCTTGATCCCCCCCCCCATTCATATTATAACAGCAGAGTCCTTGATCCCCCCCCCATTCATATTATAACAGCAGAGTCCTTGATCCCCCCCCCCCCCATTCATATTATAACAGCAGAGTCCTTGACCCCCCCCTCCCCATTCATATTAAAGCAGCAGAGTCCTTGACCCCCCCCCATTCATATTATAACAGCAGAGTCCTTGAGCCCCCCCCCCCCTCCCCATTCATATTTATAGCAGCAGAGTCCTTGAGCCCCCCCCCCCCCATTCATATTAAAACAGCAGAGTCCTTGAGCCCCCCCCCATTCATATTATAACAGCAGAGTCCTTGAGCCCCCCCCCCTCCCCATTCATATTATAACAGCAGAGTCCTTGATCCCCCCTCCCCATTCATAATATAACAGCAGAGTCCTTGACCCCCCCCCCATTCATATTATAACAGCAGAGTCCTTGACCCCCCCCCCATTCATATTATAACAGCAGAGTCCTTGACCCCCCCCCCCCCTCCCCATTCATATTATAACAGCAGAGTCCTTGATCCCCCCCTCCCCATTCATAATATAACAGCAGAGTCCTTGACCCCCCCCCCCATTCATATTATAACCAGGCAGAGTCCTTGACCCCCCATTCATATTATAACAGCAGAGTCCTTGACCCCCCCCCCTTTCATATTATAACAGCAGAGTCCTTGAGCCCCCCCCCCCCATTCATATTATAACAGCAGAGTCCTTGATCCCCCCCTCCCCATTCATATTATAACAGCAGAGTCCTTGACCCCCCCCCCCTTTCATATTATAACAGCAGAGTCCTTGAGCCCCCTCCCATTCATAATATAACAGCAGAGTCCTTGATCCCCCCTCCCCATTCATATTATAACAGCAGAGTCCTTGACCCCCCCCCCTTTCATATTATAACAGCAGAGTCCTTGAGCCCCCCCCCATTCATAATATAACAGCAGAGTCCTTGATCCCCCCCTCCCCATTCATATTATAACAGCAGAGTCCTTGACCCCCCCCCCTTTCATATTATAACAGCAGAGTCCTTGAGCCCCCCCCCCCCATTCATATTATAACAGCAGAGTCCTTGATCCCCCCCCTCCCCATTCATATTATAACAGCAGAGTCCTTGACCCCCCCCCCCCTTTCATATTATAACAGCAGAGTCCTTGAGCCCCCCCCCCCCCCATTCATAATATAACAGCAGAGTCCTTGATCCCCCCCCCTGCCCCCGGTCAGCTGTAAGTGCTGTTATTATGAAGTGCAAACGTCTAGGAGCAACAACGGCTCCGCCGTGAAGTGGTAGCCCACACTCTAAGAATGGGACCGACGATGAAGCTCGCTGCGCATAAAAAATGTCTGTCCTCGGTTCCAAACCCTCACTACCGAGTTTCAAACTACTTCTAGAAGCAACAAGAACTGTTTCGTCGGACGCTTCACTAAATGGGTGAAGGAGAAGCACACAAGCCGAAGATCACCAAAATGCCAAGCGTCGTCTGGAGTGGTGTAACGCTCGCCGCCATTGGACTCTGGAGAGGAGGAAACACGTTCTGTGGAGTGATGAATCACGCTTCCCAATCTGGCAGTCCAACGGATGAATCTGGGTTTGGTCAACAACACTAATGTTGTTGTGGATGAATGGAAGCAGCTTCGTGATGAATAGTAATGATCCGATTTTATTTTGTATAACTTTTTATATTAAATATAAATTAAGTTTTATATAACACTTCCGTTTTGAATATTTGGAAATGAATAAAAAAAAAATTATTTAAGAGGCTTATTTGGATGAGCCATGATGTTTTAATGGTACCCATTAAGACCAATCTGGACTTTTCCCACATATTTAATCAAACATGGTTGTGTCTTGTTGAAATTGTTCATTTTTATTCCTTTTTATCTCCACATACAACAAGTCCAAAATAATTATGTTTAATTGGTTTGTATTTATAGGGCTTTTAGTTGAGATTATTCTTCACGTGTCTCCGTTGTTCCTTGACTAACGGCTGTTTATTCTAAATTATTATATTTATTTATTATTTTCAAAAATATTATAATTATATTATTACAACTTCCGGCAGTAGCTGTTAACCGTTGGTTAAATGAGAGCGAGCGAGGTGATTGGCCATCTGAGAGTCAACGTGTTTTACCACAGCAGAGCTGTAATCTTCTCTGATTGGTTGATTCATCATTAAGTCACATAGTAGATGCAAATCATTTCATATTTAAAATCATGCAGTTCAAAATTGTAGTTTGTAAAAAAAATTCCGCAGATGCATTTAAATGGCAGCTTACGCCCACATCATATGAGGGAATGTGTCATTTAAGGGGACACACAGTGAACAGTTTAATCGTAAAATGTTTCCTGTGAGTGTATTTCAAACGTATAAATAAGTTTTTAATGTTGTGAATGACTATTGTAGCTGGAAACGGCTGACTTTTTAATGGAATATCGACCTAGGAGTACAGAGGCCCATTATCAGCAACCATCACTCCTGTGTTCCAATGGCACGTTGTGTTAGCTAATCCAAGTCTATCATTTTAAAAGGCTAATGGATCATTAGAAAACCCTTTTGCAATTATTTTAACACAGCTGAAAACTGTTGTCCTGATTTAAAGAAGCAATAAAACTGGCCTTCGTTAGACTAGTTGAGTATTTGGAGCATCAGCATTTGTGGGTTTGATTACAGGCTCAAAATGGCCAGAAACAAAGTACTGTCTTCTGAAACTCATATCGGATATGAGTCAGACGGGGCCACAGTGTCTCCCGACCCCTCTCAGTCTATTGTTGTTCTGAGAAATGAAGGCTATTCCATGTGAGAAATTGCCAAGAAACTGAAGATCTTGAACAACGCTGTGTACTACTCCCTTCACAGAACAGTGCAAACTGTCTCTTCCAGGACAATAGGAAACACCGTATTATGGGATATATCAGTGGAGACCACCCCTTCCAGGACAATAGCAGACATCGTAGTTATCTCTATACTCAGCCGGGGGGCAGAAGAATCATATCTTAACCAATTTAGGATGGAATACTACTGCCTGGAAATACAATTTAAAGTTTGGTACGGATATGAAAAAGGCCTCCATCTTTACAATCAACAGTAGCTCTCTCTCTGTCTCTCACTGTCTCTCTCTGTCTCTCTCTGTCTCTCTCTCTCTCTCTCTCTCTCTCTCTCTCTGTCTCTCTCTCTCTGTCTCTCTCTCTCTCTCTCTCTCTCTCTCTCTGTCTCTCTCTGTCTCCCTCTCTCTCTCTCTCTCTCTCTGTCTCTCTCTGTCTCTCTCTCTCTCTCTCTCTCTCTCTCTATCGGTCTCTCTCTGTCTCTCTCTCTCTCTCTGTCTCTCTCTCTCTCTCTGTCTCGCTCTCTATCTCTGGCTCTCTCTGTATCTCTCTCTCTCTCTGTCTCTCTCTGTCTCTCTCTCTCTCTCTCTGTCTCTCTCTCTCTCTCTCTCTCTCTCTCTCTCTCTCTGTCGGTCTCGCTCTGTCTCTCTCTCTCTCTCTGTCTCTCTCTCTCTGTCTCTCTCTCTCTCTGTCTCTCTCTCTGTCTCTCTCTCTCTCTCTCCCTCTCCTCAGTAGTCTAGGACAAGGCTACCCTCTCTCTCTCTCTCTCTCTCTCTCTCTCTCTCTCTCTCTCTCTCTATCTCTCTATCTCTCTCTCTCTCCTCAGTAGTCTAGGACAAGGCTTCTCTCTCTCTCTCTCTCTCACTCTCTCTCTCTCCTCAGTAGTCTAGGACAAGGCTTCTCTCTCTCTCTCTCGTTCTTTCTCTCTCGCTCTCTCTCTCTCTCTCTCTCGCACTCTCTCCTCAGTAGTCTAGGACAAGGCTACCCTCTCTCTCTCTCTCTCTCTCTCTATCTCTCTCTCTCTCCTCAGTAGTCTAGGACAAGGCTTCTCTGTCTCACTCTCTCTCCTCAGTAGTCTAGGACAAGGCTTCTCTCTCTCTCTCTCTCTCCTCAGTAGTCTAGGACAAGGCTACCCTCTCTCTCTCTCTCTCTCTCTCTCTCTCTCTCTCTCTCTCTCTCTCTCTCTCCTCAGTAATCTCGGACAAGGCTACCCCCCCCCTCTCTCTCTCTCTCTCTCTCTCTCTCTCTCCTCAGTAGTCTAGGCTCCTCTCCCTCTCCTCAGCCACACAGGTGCATTATAAGGCAGTTGTCAAGGAGAGAGAGAATGGTGCTGAAGCGCACAATTGGGGTGTACTCTTGGACAATTTTCATCGGCAAAGGCCTGTAAATAACAGCTAACGGAAACGCTGGCACACTTGGAAGTAATGAAAATGTGATGAACAGAGCAGGATATTTTGTTCCTTCCACTGCAAACACTTTGCTGTGAATTAGCTGCTAGCAGTCTCTCTTTCCTTGCTGTGTGTGTGTGTGTGTGTGTGTGTGTGTGTGTGTGTGTGTGTGTGTGTGTGTGTGTGTGTGTGTGTGTGTGTGTGTGTGTGTGTGTGTGTGTGTGTGTGTGTGCGACATGGTGCGTGTGTGTGGTTGTGTGAGCGACACACCATGCGTGTGTGGGTTTGTGGGAAATTAGAGAGGCTTCCCCTACCTGTTTCCAATGTAACAGTCTATCTCTGAGTGTGTTAGTTAAACTCAGGGTTTGTGAGTCTGTTGGATCTGAATGAATTATGGATCCTCATTCTACTCTTCCTGTAGCAACATTAAGACAGTTATATCAAACATGTTTTACACAGCATAGTGTCAGGCCACTACTCTACTACCACATACCTACAACACAAAATCTATGTGTACGTGTGTACGTGTGTGTGTGTGTGTGTGTGTGTGTGTGTGTGTGTGTGTGTGTTATCGTGTGTGTATGCTTGTGTCTGTGCCTGTGTTTGTTTTTCTTCACAGTTCTCGTCGTTCCATAAGGTGTATTTTTATCAGTTAATTTAAATCTGATTCTACATACCTTACATTCGTAACAGTTTTCACAACACATTAAGGGTGTGCCCTCAGGCCACTACTCTACTACCACATATCTACAACACAATATCCATGTGTACGTGTGTGTAGAGTGTGTCTTATCATGTGTGTTTGCGTCTGTGTGTATCTGTTCCTGTGTGTGTGTGTCTGTGTGGTGTTTCACAGTCCCAGCTGTTCCATAAATCCCAGCTGTTCCATAAATCCCAGCTGTTCCATAAATCCCAGCTGTTCCATAAATCCCAGCTGTTCCATTTAAATCTGATTCTCCATAAGGTGTATTTTAATCTGGTTTTAATATCTGATTCAGTTACCTGATGTGGAATAGAGTTCCATGTAGTCATGACTCTATGTAGTACTGTGGAATAGAGTTCCATGTAGTCATGGCTCTATGTAGTACTGTGGAATAGAGTTTCATGTAGTCATGGCTCTATGTAGTACTGTGGAATAGAGTTCCATGTAGTCATGGCTCTATGTAGTACTGTGGAATAGAGTTCCATGTAGTCATGACTCTATGTAGTACTGTGGAATAGAGTTCCATGTAGTCATGGCACTATGTAGTACTGTGGAATAGAGTTTCATGTAGTCATGGCTCTATGTAGTACTGTGGAATAGAGTTTCATGTAGTCATGGCTCTATGTAGTACTGTGGAATAGAGTTCCATGTAGTCATGGCTCTATGTAGTACTGTGGAATAGAGTTCCATGTAGTCATGGCTCTATGTAGTACTGTGGAATAGAGTTCCATGTAGTCATGGCTCTATGTAGTACTGTGGAATAGAGTTCCATGTAGTCATGGCACTATGTAGTACTGTGGAATAGAGTTCCATGTAGTCATTGCTCTATGTAGTACTGTGGAATAGAGTTTCATGTAGTCATGGCTCTATGTAGTACTGTGGAATAGAGTTTCATGTAGTCATGGCTCTATGTAGTACTGTGGAATAGAGTTTCATGTAGTCATGGCTCTATGTAGTACTGTGGAATAGAGTTCCATGTAGTCATGGCTCTATGTAGTACTGTGGAATAGAGTTCCATGTAGTCATGGCTCTATGTAGTACTGTGGAATAGAGTTCCATGTAGTCATGGCACTATGTAGTACTGTGGAATAGAGTTCCATGTAGTCATTGCTCTATGTAGTACTGTGGAATAGAGTTCCATGTAGTCATGGCTCTATGTAGTACTGTGGAATAGAGTTCCATGTAGTCATGTCTCTATGTAGTACTGTGGAATAGAGTTCCATGTAGTCATGGCACTATGTAGTACTGTGGAATAGAGTTCCATGTAGTCATGGCTCTATGTAGTACTGTGGAATAGAGTTCCATGTAGTCATGGCACTATGTAGTACTGTGGAATAGAGTTCCATGTAGTCATGGCTCTATGTAGTACTGTGGAATAGAGTTCCATGTAGTCATGGCTCTATGTAGTACTGTGGAACAGAGTTCCATGTAGTCATGGCTCTATGTAGTACTGTGGATTAGAGTTCCATGTAGTCATGGCTCTATGTAGTACTGTGGAATAGAGTTCCATGTAGTCATGGCTCTATGTAGTACTGTGGAATAGAGTTCCATGTAGTCATGGCTCTATGTAGTACTGTGGAATAGAGTTCCATGTAGTCATGGCTCTCTGTAGTACTGTGGAATAGAGTTCCATGTAGTCATGGCTCTATGTAGTACTGTGGAATAGAGTTCCATGTAGTCATGGCACTATGTAGTACTGTGGAATAGAGTTCCATGTAGTCATGGCTCTATGTAGTACTGTGGAATAGAGTTCCATGTAGTCATGGCTCTATGTAGTACTGTGGAATAGAGTTCCATGTAGACATGGCTCTATGTAGTACTGTGGAATAGAGTTCCATGTAGTCATGGCTCTATGTAGTACTGTGGAATAGAGTTCCATGTAGTCATGGCTCTATGTAGTACTGTGGAATAGAGTTCCATGGAGCCATGGCTCTATGTAGTACTGTTGAATAGAGTTCCATGTAGTCATGGCTCTATGTAGTACTGTTGAATAGAGTTCCATGTAGTCATGGCTCTATGTAGTACTGTGGAATAGAGTTCCATGGAGCCATGGCTCTATGTAGTACTGTGGAATAGAGTTCCATGTGGTCATGGCTCTATGTAGTACTGTGGAATAGAGTTCCATGGAGCCATGGCTCTATGTAGTACTGTGGAATAGAGTTCCATGTAGTCATGGCTCTATGTAGTACTGTGGAATAGAGTTCCATGTAGTCATGGCTCTATGTAGTACTGTGGAATAGAGTTCCATGTAGTCATGGCTCTATGTAGTACTGGGTGCCTCCCATAGTCTGTTCTGAATTTGGGGGCTGTGAAGAGACCTCTGGTGGCGTGTCTTGTAGGGTATGGATGGGTGTCTGCGGTGTGTGTTAGTAGTTTAAATAGACCTCTGGTGGCATGTCTTGTAGGGTATGGATGGGTGTCTGAGGTGTGTGCCAGTAGTTTAAAACAGACCTCTAGTGGCATGTCTTGTAGGGTATGGATGGGTGTCTGAGCTGTGTGTCAGTAGTTTAAAACAGACAGCTCGGTGCGTCCACTTTGAGCCGTGAGAGATTTAAATGCATATTATCAATGTCAGCTCCCTGTGTACATTTAAGGACCAAGCCGTGCCTTGGACTTTCTGGTTTCTATATCACTGTATACTACAAATGACAACGAGGAGGAGGGTTCCCCCATTCTCTTTCTTCTCTCTCTCTCTCTCTAATTACTCCAGCATAAATCATTTTTATGTGTGTGGGTGCTCAACGGAGGTCTTTTCTTGCTGTGGCAATTATTTTTTAAACTCCTGATATTTCTGCAAATATGTGAGCGATGATGAATATGTACCAACCCTTCACATCGCATCTTAGAGAACACTGAGATCCTTTACATCGCAGTTTAGAGAACACTGAGATCCTTCACATCGCAGCTTAGAGAACACTGAGATCCTTCACATCGCAGCTTAGAGAACACTGAGATCCTTCACATCGCAACTTAGAGAACACTGAGATCCTTCACACTGCAGCTTAGAGAACACTGAGATCCTTCACATCGCAGCTTAGAGAACACTGAGATCCTTCACATCGCAGCTTAGAGAACACTGAGATCCTTCACATCGCAGCTTAGAGAACACTGAGATCCTTCACATCGCAACTTAGAGAACACTGAGATCCTTCACACTGCAGCTTAGAGAACACTGAGATCCTTCACATCGCAGCTTAGAGAACACTGAGATCCTTCACATCGCAGCTTAGAGAACACTGAGATCCTTCACATCGCAGCTTAGAGAACACTGAGATCCTTCACATCGCAGTTTAGAGAACACTGATGCTAACAGAGGGCTTTATAAATACATGTGATTGATTTGATTACAAAGAATATTAGCAGCAACAGAGATTTAGTGAGGAGAAATGGGAACATCTCTTTTCGTTTATGATGAAACACTGAAAGTTTTGTTTAAGAAAAAGGGAACTACAGCATTTTCGTGGTTCTGCAACCTGGCATCTAGTAGATATGGAAAACATTTCTTGATGGAAGAAGAGACAGAATAATGGACAGAAGAGAGACAGATGGATAGAAGAGAAGACGTTAGCTGAAGTGCAGTTTAGTAGAGGGGGGGGAAAGGAGAAGAATGAGAATGAGAAGCAGCGAAGAGCCAAAATGAAGTCGTGGTTTCTCCTGGGTGAAATGTATGAGAGGAGCAATATGGTGCGACTGTAATCCACAGGGCTCCGGAGCGGGGCAGAATTGACAGGCACTTTGAGCTTGTTACAGCACTCTGCGGCAGGGCACTTGGCTTGTCTCTGCCTGCCAGGGTTTAGAGCTAGGGAGTTAGTATTGTATTGTATCTATTCTCTCTCTCTCTCTCTCTCTCTCTCTCTCTCGGTCTCGCTCTCTCAACGCAATCTCGACGTTGTGCATTACAGGGAAGACATCCTCCTCCCTCATGTGGTACCCTTCCTGCAGGATCATCCTGACATGACCCTCCAGCATGACAATGTCACCAGCCATACTGCTCGTTCTGTGCGTGATTTCCTGCAGACAGGAATGTCAGTGTTCTGCCATGGCCAGTGAAGAGCCCAGATCTCAATCCCATTGAGCACGTCTGGGACCTGTTGGATCGGAGGGTGAGGGCTAGGGCCATTACCCCCAGAAATGTCCAGGAACTTGCAGGTGCCTTGGTGGAAAAGTGGGGTAACATCTCACAGTAAGAAATTGGCAAATCTGGTGCAGTCCATGAGGAGGAGATGCACTGCAGTACTTAATGCAGCTGGTGGCCACACCAGATACTGACTGTTACTTTTGATTTTGACCCCCCCCCCTTTGTTCAGGGACACATTATTCCATTTCTGTTAGTCACATGTCTGTGGAACTTGTTCAGTTTATGTCTCAGTTATTGAATCTTATGTTCATACAAATATTTACACATGTTAAGTTTGCTGAAAATTAACGCAGTTGACAGTGAGAGAACATTTAGTTTTTTTTTGCTCAGTTTAGTTTAGTGGATTCAGCTTGTCAATACTTCATAAAAATCATGAAGTCAATCTCTCCTCCACTTTGAGAGATTTACATACATATTATTAATGTTAGCTGTGTACATTTAAGGGCCGTACTTTTCCAAAGTCCCACTTTGTGGCACCTGACCATATGAAACTACGGCCTGTAGGACTTTGTTGATGTTGTTAAGAAGAAGACAGATCAGCCCTTTATTATAGACAGACATCTTCCCATCTTAGCTAATGATGTATCAATATGTTTTTTTTTTACCATGAGTAACCAGGGTTACGCCAAGCAGTTCAGTCTCCTCACCTTGCACACTTTCCACATTATTCATTACAATATTTAGTTAAGGTTTTAGTGAATGATTTGTACCAAATACAAATGCTTTTTTTTTTTTTTTTAAATATTCAGGAATAACTTATTTCTTCTTCTTATTTCCCTTTCACAAACTAACTGCAGCTCTTTAAGTGTTGCAGTGATTTCACTAACTGTAGTAGTTGACTTGTATACTGTTGAGTCATCAGCATGCATAGACACACAAGCTTTACTCAAGAGCCAATGTCATTAGTGAAGATTGAGAAAAGTAAAGGGGCCTAGACAGCTGCCCTGGGGAATTCCTGACTCTACCTTGGATTATGTTGTAGAGGCTTCCATTAAAGAACACCCTCTGTGTTCTGTTCTCTGGGGGTGTAAATATTTAACACATATGTTTTTCCACCAGCAGTGTACTATGATCGATATTGTTCAAAATCCACACTGAAATCTAACAAAACAGCCCCCCACCCACAATTTTTTTTATCATCAATTTCTCTCAGCCAATCATCAGTCATTTGTGTAAGTGCTGTGCTCGTTGAATGTCTTTCCCTTATAAGTGTGATGAAAGTCTGTTGTTAATTTGTTTACTGTGAGATAGCATTGTATTAAACGCCATTCCCCCCCACCCCTTCAATTTGCTAAGGGTTGGTAACAGACACATTAGTCAGCTATTTGCGCCAGTAATGGGTGCTTTGCTGTTCTTGTACGAGAGTCTGGGTTTCTGAAGGGGAGTAGCTAGCATAATTATCAGCTTCTACACAGCATGTAATGTAGAGACTCTCTCACACACAAACACACACACACACACACACACACACACACACACACACACAGCGTGATAAAAGGAAGGAAAGGGAAGTTTCAGAGGAGAGGAGAGACTGGAACACATCAAACAGGGAAGCACATCAAGATTCAGGGGAGGGAAGCAGGGAGAGGGAGGCAGAGAGGGAGGGAGGGATGGAGGGAGAGAGAGAATTAGAAGGTGAGAGGGGGTAACCCCTCTTTCTAGACCAGGCTCTTTCACTGCAGTGATCAGCAGTTTGCCCTCCCTCATCTTACACACTCACACCCTTCTCTCTCTCTTTCCCTCTCACCATCTTTCTTTCTCTATCCCCTTCTCTCCCTCTCTTCCCTCTTTCCCCCTCTCCATCCCTCTCACCCTTTCTCTACTTCGCTCTCTCTACCCTCTTTCTCTCTCTGTCGCTCTCTCTGTCTCTCTCTCTCTCTCTCTCTCTCTCTCTCTCTCTCTCTCTCTCTCTCTCTCTCTCTCTCTCTCTCTCTCTCTCTCTCTCTATCTCTCTCTCTCTGTCTCTCTCTCTCTCTCTCTCTCTCTCTCTCTCTCTGTCTCTCTGTCTCTCTCCATCTCTCTCTCTCTCTCTCCCCCTCTCTGTCTCTCTCTGTCTCTCTGTCTCTCTCTCTCTCTGTCTCTCTCTGTCTCTCTCTCTCCATCTCTCTGTCTCTCTCCATCTCTCTCTGTCTCTCTCTCTCTCTCTCTCTCTCTCTCTCTGTCTCTCTCTCTCTCTCTCTCTATCTCTCTCTCTCTCTCTCTCTCTCTCTCTCTCTCTCTCTCTCTCTCTCTCTCTCTCTCTCTCTCTATCTCTCTCTCTCCTCTCTCTCTCTATCTCTCTCTCTCTCTCTCTCTCTCTCTCTCTCTCTCTCTCTCTCTCTCTCTCTCTCTCTCTCTCTCTCTCTCTCTCTCTCTGTCTCTCTCCATCTCTCTCTCTCTCTCTCTCTGTCAGTATGACATTGATTTCAAGGTGGCTGTTCTATTGACTGGTTGAATATGTCAGAAGGTGTTTCAGTGGCTGTGTGCTAAGGGACAGAGGGACGTTTCTGAGCACCAAACACAAACACACTGCTCGTATTGTGCATGTACTGCTACAATGTACACATTCCCAAATACAGTACTGCACCCTACTACCGCCATATAAGTCAGTAGTATAATGAAATCCATATATTAATAATAATAATAATAATTAATAATAGTATAATCTCCTCTTGGAGAAACAGGAGCTAATTTGTCATAGCCTTGGACAGCGCCGCTGGCAGTAGTAGCAGGAGGTGTGATTTTAAAAACAAAAACAAATGTTATTTATATGTTGAGTGTTCAGTGAAACTCCTCTGGCTGCTATAGTTATTAATGACTGGCCCAACACACACACACTCACACACACACTCACACACACTTACACACACGCACGCATGCACACACACGTACACGTACACACACGCACACACGTACACACACACACACGTACACACACACACACGTACACACACACACACACACACACACACACGTACACACACACACGTACACACACACACACATACACACACACACACTTACACACACACACACGTACACACACACACACACACGTACACACACACACACGTACACACACACACACACACACACTGTTGAGATCCTTTTACTATGGGCTAGAAGTCTAGATCTCTTCGGGAGAACACAGGGAGGGAACAGAGAGCCCAGATACAGTCAGCCATCTGCAATGCATCACACACACACACACACACACACACACACACACACACACACACACACACACACACACACACACACACACACACACACACACACACACACACACACACACACACTGCGCTGAGTGCTAATTGTTACCATGGTTATTAAAATATCTGACCTGACATTAGTGTTCTATTAATTATTCCTCATTATTAAAAAATATATATTTTAACAATGAAAAGGCTTTGTCTAAAATTACGTACAATGATCTAAGTGACATTTCTGTACTGTGCCTACAAGGATAGACCATTATATTATACATGTTTAATGTGTGGCTTGTTATGATTGTTGGCCAGTCAAAGCAGCGTTACAGTCAGAAGTAGGAGCAAGAGAAGTAGGAGATTTCTAATCAATACGACATGGAATTAAAATGAGGGAATGAAGTTGGCTGAAGGAGAAGGAGAAGGCTACAATGATCAACCAACAGGTTGTTTCATATGAATGGAGATGTTTTAGACAAGGACGACCTCACAATAGCCTCAGTTAGCCTTGTTGCTTTAGCTAGCTAGCTGGCTAACTTAGCTGACTATTGTACTGACTACGATTTGATGCAGCCAAGACACTACCAGATGGTATGATAGAGAACCTAAGGCTGCAACGAGTTTGTCTCTCTCTCTCTGTCTCTCTCTCTGTCGCTCTCTCTGTCTCTCTCTCTGTCTCTCTCTCTCTCTCGCCGTCTCTCTCTCTCTCTCTCTATCTGAATATCCCCCAAATGCCCATCCTACTCCAGTCTAGCCCTCTGTTCACTATAGTCTAACTAGCGCCAGTCACTATAGTCTAACGAGCACCAGTCACTATAGTCTAGCTAGCGCCAGTCAGTTAGTCTAACTAGCACCAGTCACTATAGTCTAACTAGCACCAGTCACTATAGTCTAACTAGCGCCAGTCAGTTAGTCTAACTTGCACCAGTCAGTTAGTCTAACTAGCACCAGTCAGTTTGTCTAACTACCACCAGTCACTATAGTCTAACTAGCACCAGTCATTATAGTCTAACTAGCACCAGTCAGTTTGTCTAACTAGCACCAGTCACTATAGTCTAACTAGCACCAGTCATTATAGTCTAACTAGCACCAGCCACTATAGTCTAACTAGCACCAGTCAGTTTGTCTAACTAGCGCCAATCAGTTAGTCTAACTAGCACCAGTCACTATAGTCTAACTTGCACCAGTCAGTTAGTCTAACTAGCACCAGTCAGTTTGTCTAACTAGCGCCAGTCAGTTAGTCTAACTAGCACCAGTCACTATAGTCTAACTAGCACCAGTCACTATAGTCTAACTAGCACCAGTCAGTTAGTCTAACTAGCACCAGTCACTATGGTCTAACTAGCACCAGTCAGTTTAGTCAGCCCCTGCTCCTCACCGGCCCCTGCTCCTCACCGGCCCCTGCTCCTCACCGGCCCCTGCTCCTCACCGGCCCCTGCTCCTCACCGGCCCTTGCTCCTCACCGGCCCCTGCTCCTCACCGGCCCTTGCTCCTCACCGGCCCCTGCTCCTCACTGGCCCCTGCTCCTCACCGGCCCCTGCTCCTCACCGGCCCCTGCTCCTCACCGGCCCCTGCTCCTCACCGGCCCCTGCTCCTCACTGGCCCCTGCTCCTCACTGGCCCCTGCTCCTCACCGGCCCCTGCTCCTCACCGGCCCCTGCTCCTCACCGGCCCCTGCTCCTCACTGGCCCCTTCCCTATCCTTCTGCTGAAACAAGCAGAGCGTGGTCTCCATTGAAGTTTTAAAAAACATAATGTTTTTTTCTTTAGATATCTGTAATAATATCATAATATTATTTGAATAGTGAAATCATTTCAAATGCCCGTCCCTACGACACACACACTCCCTCGGGTATCATGGTGTGTTTGGTGTGTTTGTGTCAGGACTCAGATGAGAATATAGCTTTTCATCATGACAAGCTGTCGTCTGTCTGCTATACTACACACACACACACACACACACACACACACACACACACACACACACACACACACATGTCACAATGACACTGCACATTGACACACTCAGGGAGGTAGGGTATTTTAGACCGTTTTGATGTGGTATCCAGACTAGCCCCTGTAGAGGTGTGTGTGTGTGTGTGTGTGTGTGTGTGTGTGTGTGTGTGTGTGTGTGTGTGATGCATTGCAGATGGCTGACTGTATCTGGGCTCTCTGTTCCCTCCCTGTGTTCTCCCGAAGAGATCTAGACTTCTAGCCCATAGTAAAAGGATCTCAACCGTGATTGTGTCAGATGCTTGGTATTCGTTCTGGTGTGAGACGTGTCAAAGAAATGTACTAATGAGATGGATATTAAACAAAGACCATCAGACAGTTTCAGGCTTGTCTATGAGCCAAATATCCCCTCCACCTTCCCCCCAAATCCGAACTATACGAGCACCTGCGAAATCTGGATCTGTCCAAATAAACAGTGACAAAGAATCAGCGTACCGAAACAAAGTACCTCGTTAGCTCCTTGTTAGCTCCTCGTTAGCTCCTCGTTAGCTCCTCGTTAGCTCCTCGTTGGTTCCTCGTTAGCTCCTCGTTAGCTCCTTGTTAGCTACTCGTTAGTTGTCTTATCCCACAGTCTGTGGACAGATGCTACTACCATTTTAAAAACGTGTAGCCTTATTATTGTGATATCTCCAATGCATAAAACAGGATTGGGCGAGTAACTTGGAAAAATACAATACGTGAGCCTACAAAACACATGAATTAATGCATTAAAACGTGCAGATATTCAATATAAGAAAAGAGAAACTGACAAGGAAGTTATTACAACCTCATTGTCATGATTCGTTACACATTTCTGTAGCTTCTCGCCCCCTAGTGTTGAGTCTCATTTCTGTAGCTTCTCGCCCCCTAGTGTTGAGTCTCATTTCTGTAGCTTCTCGCCCCCTTGTGTTGAGTCTCATTTCTGTAGCTTCTCGCCCCCTAGTGTTGAGTCTCATTTCTGTAGCTTCTCGCCCCCTAGTGTTGAGACTCATTTCTGTAGCTTCTCGCCCCCTAGTGTTGAGTCTCATTTCTGTAGCTTCTCGACCCCTAGTGTTGAGACTCATTTCTGTAGCTTCTCGACCCCTAGTGTTGAGTCTCATTTCTGTAGCTTCTCGACCCCTAGTGTTGAGTCTAATTTCTGTAGCTTCTCGCCCCCTAGTGTTGAGACTCATTTCTGTAGCTTCTCGACCCCTAGTGTTGAGACTCATTTCTGTAGCTTCTCGCCCCCTAGTGTTGAGACTCATTTCTGTAGCTTCTCGACCCCTAGTGTTGAGTCTCATTTCTGTAGCTTCTCGCCCCCTAGTGTTGAGTCTCATTTCTGTAGCTTCTCGCCCCCTAGTGTTGAGTCTCATTTCTGTAGCTTCTCGCCCCCTAGTGTTGAGACTAATTTCTGTAGCTTCTCGCCCCCTAGTGTTGAGACTCATTTCTTCTGACCTTTTTATACTGCGTTGTATGATGGCTCATTCTCCCGAGGGCTCCTGAGTGGTGCAGACCTGGTTCGATTCCAGGCTGTATCACAACCGGCCGTGATTGGGAGTCCCACAGGCCTTTATTGGTCCACCAATAATTGGTTTCGACGTTGAAAAATCATAATCGGTCAACCTCAGACCTCACCCTCAGAAATTGCAGCCCAAATAAATGCTTCACAGAGTTCAAGTAACAGATACATCTCAACATCAGCTGTTCAGAGGAGACCCAGTGAATCAGACCTTCATGGTTGAATTGCTGCAAAGAAACCACTACTAAAGGACACCAATAAGAAGAGACTTGCTTGGGCCAAGAAACACGAGCAATGGACATTAGACCGGTGGAAATCTGTGCTTTGGTCTGATGAGTACAAATTTGAAATTTTTGGTCCCAACAGCCATGTCCTTGTGAGACGCAGAGCAGGTGGACAGATGATCTCCACATGTGTGCTTCCCACCGTGAAGCATGGAGGAGGAGGTGTGATTGTGTGGGGGTGCTTTTTTTGGCGACACTGTCATTGATTTATTTATAATTCAAGTCACTCTTAACCAGCATGGCTACCACAGCATTCTGCAGCAATACACCATCCTATCTGGTTAGCGCTTAGTTTTTTCTACTTCATTGTATAAGGACTTATTTTTCTACAGCATTATTGATTGTATGTTTGTTTTACTCCATGTGTAACTCTGTGTCGTTGTTTGTGTCAAACTGCTTTGCTTTATCTTGGCCAGGTCGCAGTTGTAAATGAGAACTTGTTCTCAACTAGCCTACCTGGTTAAATAAAGGTGAAATAAAAAAAAATAAAAGTTGGACTATCATTTGTTTTTTTTAACAGGACAATGACCCAACACACCTCCAGGCTGTGTAAGGGCTATTTGACCAAGAAGGAGAGTGATGGAGTGCTGCATCAGATGACCTGGCCTCCACAATCACATGACCTCAACCAAATTGAGATGGTTTGGGATGAGTTGGACCGCAGAGTGAAGGAAAAGTAGCCAACAAGTGGTCAGCATATGTGAGAACTCCTTCAAGATGGTTGGAAAAGCATTCCAGGTCAAGCTGGTTGAGAGAATGCCAAGAGTGTGCAAAGTTTTCATCAAGGCAAAAGGTGGCTACTTTGAAGAATCTCACATATATAAAACACTTTTTTGGTTACTACTCGATTCCAAATGTGTTATTTCATAGTTTTGATGACTTCACTATTATTCTACAATGTAGAAAATAGTAAAAATAAAGAAAACCCCCTGAATGACTAGATGTGTCCAATCTTTTGACTGGTACTGTATATTGCCCATTTTTGGGGGGACCTTCAATGCTGCAGAAATGTGTTGGTACCGTTCCCCAGATCTGTGCCTTGACACAATCCTGTCTCGGAGCTCTAAGGACAATTCTTTCAAACTCATGTCTTGGTTTTTGCTCTGACATGCACAGTCAACCATGGGACCTTATATAGACAGGTGTGTGCCTTTCCAAATCATGTCCAATCATATTGAGTTTACCACAGGTGGACTCCAAGTTGTACAAACATCTCAAAGATGATCAATGGAAACAGGATGCACCTGAGCTCAATTTCGAGACTCATAGCAAAAGGTTTGAATACTCATGTAAATAAATAAGCTTTTTTCTGTTTTTGATTTTTAATAAATTACAAGCACTTTTAATCCATTTTAGTATAATGCCTAAACAAAACGTAGAAAAAGTCCAGAGGGCTAACTACATTATGTATATTTGTATTTATCAAGTGGTTGTCATGGATTCTGTTTATTTCAACATATACACTGATCTAAAGTATAAACGCAACATGTGAAGTCCCATGTTTCATAAAATAAAAGATCACAGAAATGTTCCACACGCTCTAAAATGTTGTGCGCAAATTTGTTTACATCCCTGTTAGTGAGCATTTATCCATTGACAAGATAATACATCCACCTGACAGGTGTGGCATATCAAGAAGCTGATTAAACAGTTTGTTCATTACACAGGTGGACCTTGTGCTGGGGTCAATAAAAGTCCACTCTAAAATGTGCATTTGTTTTGCACAACACAATGCCACCAATGTATCCAGTTTTGAGGGAGCCTGCAATTGGCATGGTGACTGCAGGAATGTCCACCAGGGCTGTTGCCAGAGAATTTAATATTCATTTCTCTAACATAAGCCTAACATAAACAACGTCATTGTTGAGAATTTGTCAGAACATCTAACCGGCCTCACAACATCAGATCATGTGTATGGCGTCGTGTGGGCGAGCGGTTTGCTAATGTCAACGTTGTGAACAGAGTGCCCCATGGTGTTGGTGGGATTATGGTATGGGCAGGCATAAATTTAGGACAACGGACACAATTGCATTTTATCTATGGCAATTTTAATGCACAGAAATACCATGATGAGATCTTGAGGTCCGTTGTGAGGTCAATTTATTTTAAGGTCTCTGTGAGCAACAGATGCATATTCACAGTCATGTGAAATCCATAGATTAGGACCTAATGAATTTATTTATATTCACTGATTTTCTCATGTGAACTGTAACTCTTAAAAATCTTATAAACGCAACAATTTCCGATTTCAATTTATTGTCAGTATAATATTTAATCTCTTTTTCTCTCCCTATTTCCTTCCCCCCCTCTCTCTCTCGCGCTATTTCTCTCTCTTTCTCTCCCTCTCTCCGTCCTTCCTTCCTTCCCTCTCTCTCTCGCTATATCTCTCTCTTTCTCTCCCTCTCTCCATCCTTCCTTCCTTCCCTCTCTCGCTATTTCTCTCCCTCTCCCTCCCTCCTTGTCTCTTTACATCTTTACCTCTTTCCCTCCCTCTCTTCATTCTTCCCTCCATATCTCTCTCTCGCTCTCTCTCTCTCTTTCTCTCTCTCTCTCTCTCTCTCTGTCTCTCTCTCTCTCGCCATCACCATCTCTCTCTCTCTCTCTCTCTCTCTCTCTCTATCTGTCTCCCCCCCCCCCCCCCCCCCCAGGGTTGGAGTGGCGACCCCTCGTGGCATGGCCAGAGGCTGTTGTGTACCTCAGCCACTCCAGAGGGTGAGTGTTTTATAAACAGTCTGGTTAATGTGGTTTGGTGCTGACAGCTGAGTCGTAATATATTTTTCAGCCAGCAAGAGGTGTCGTTGTGGAACAGTAGACTTTGAGTTGGTGCTCAGTTTGACTGGGGTAGAGCGTCAGGCCTCCAGTCAAAGGTAGAGGGGTAGAGGGGTAGAGCATCAGGCCTCCAGTCAAAGGTAGAGGGGTAGAGGGGTAGAACATCAGGCCTCCAGTCAAAGGTAGAGGGGTAGAGCATCAGGCCTCCAGTCGAAGGTAGAGGGGTAGAGCATCAGGCCTCCAGTCAAAGGTAGAGGGGTAGAGGGGTAGAGCATCAGGCCTCCAGTCAAAGGTAGAGGGGTAGAGCATCAGGCCTCCAGTCAAAGGTAAAGGGGTAGAGGGGTAGAGCATCAGGCCTCCAGTCAAAGGTAGAGGGGTAGAGGGGTAGAGCATCAGGCCTCCAGTCAAAGGTAGAGGGGTAGAGCATCAGGCCTCCAGTCGAAGGTAGAGGGGTAGAGCATCAGGCCTCCAGTCAAGGGTAGAGGGGTAGAGCATCAGGCCTCCAGTCAAAGGTAGAGGGGTAGAGCATCAGGCCTCCAGTCGAAGGTACAGGGGTACAGCATCAGGCCTCCAGTCGAAGGTAGAGGGGTAGAGCATCAGGCCTCCAGTCGAAGGTAGAGGGGTAGAGCATCAGGCCTCCAGTCGAAGGTAGAGGGGTAGAGCATCAGGCCTCCAGTCAAAGGTAGAGGGGTAGAGCATCAGGCCTCCAGTCAAAGGTAGAGGGGTACAGCATCAGTCCTCCAAACTAGTTTGGAGCTAACAGCACAGTAGTCTCTCTCTCTCTCAGCCATCAGACAGCAGTCATTGTGAAGGAGAAGCTGGCATCTGTTTTGTGGATAACTGACAGGGTTGGGAGAGAGGTAGAGATGGAGGGAGAGAAGGAGGTAGGGAGGGAGGGAGAGAGCATGGCAGTCAGAATTGAATGTTGATTGCGGTCAGAGCTGAAATGGATTTTAATAGCTTAGCCATTATAGCACCATGAAAGGGAAGTACAGACAGGGAGACAGGCACATTCCAGCAGGGAGAGCCACATGCAAGCAAGCGAGAACTCGTACCACCACATACTAAGGGACTCATAATACCTCATACTAAGGGACTCATACCGCCTCATACTAAGGGACTCATAATACCTCATACTAAGGGACTCATACCGCCTCATACTAAGGGACTCATACCACCTCATACTAAGGGACTCATACCACCTCATACTATGGGACTGATACTAGAGACTCATACCACCTCATACTAAAGGACACATACTAAGGGACTCATACCACCTCATACTAGGTACTCATACCACCTCATACTAAGGGACTCATTCCACCTCATACTAGGGACTCATACCACCTCATACTAGGGACTCATACCACCTCATACTAAGGGACTCATAATACCTCATACTAAGGGACTCATTCCACCTCATACTAATGGACTCATACCACCTCATACTAAGGGACTCATACCACCTCATAATAGGGACTCATACCACCTCATACTAAGGGACTCATTCCACCTCATACTAAGGGACTCATAATACCTCATACTAAGGGACTCATTCCACCTCATACTAGTGAACTCATACCACCTCATACTAAGGGACTCATACCACCTCATACTAGGGACTCATTCCACCTCATACTAAGGGACTCATACTAGAGACTCATACCACCTCATACTATGGGACTGATACTAGAGACTCATACCACCTCATACTAAAGGACACATACTGATGGACTCATACCACCTCATACTAAGTGACTCATACTAGGGACTTATACAACTTCATACAAGGGACTTATACTAGGGGATCATACCACCTCATACTAAGGGACTCATTCTAGGGACTCATACCACCTCATACTAAGGGACTCATACTAAGAGACTCATACCACCTCATGCTAAGGGACTCATTCTAGGGACTCAAACCACCTCATACTAATGTACTCATACTAAGGGACTCATACTAAGGACTCATACCACCTCATACTAGGGACTCCTGACACCTCATACTAAGGGGCTCATAATAGGGACTCATGCCACCTCATACTAGGGACTCATACTAGGGATTCATACCACCTTATACTAAGGGACTCATACCACCTCATACTAAGTGACTCATACTAGGGACATATACACCCTCATATGAGGGACTCATACTAGGGACTCATACTGGGGACTCACACTACCTAATAATAAGGGACTCATACCACCTCATACTAAGTGACTCATACTAGGAACTCATACCAAGGTACTCATACCACCTCTTACTAAGGAACTCATGCCAACTCATACTAGGGGACTCATTCTAAGGGACTCATACCACCTCATACTAAGGGACTCATTCTAGGGACTCATACCTCCTCATACATAAGGACTCATACTAGGGACTCAAACCACCTCATGCCAAGGGACTCATACCACCTCACACTAAGGGACTCATTCCACCTCATACTAGTGGACTCATACCACCTCATACTAGTGGACTCATACCACCTTGTACTAATGGACTCATACCACCTCGTACTAATAGACTCATACCACCTCACACTAAGGGAGTCATAATACCTCATACTAATGGACTCATACCACCTCATACTAAGGGACTCATTCCACCTCATACTAAGGGACTCATACTAGAGACTCATAGCACCTCTTACTAATGGACTCATACTAGGGACTCATAATAAGGGACTCATACTAGGGACTCATACCACCTCATACGAGGGACTCATACCGCCTCATACTAAGTGACTCATACCACCTCACACTAAAAGACTCCTACCACCTCATACTAGGGACTTACACACCCTCATACGAGGGACTCATACTAGGGATTCAAACTGGGGACTCATACCACCTCATATTAATCGACTCACACCGCCTCATACTAGGGACTCATACTAGGGACTTATACATCCTCATACGAGGGACTCATACTAGGGACTCATACTGGGGACTCACACCACCTCATACTAAGGGACTCATACCACCTCATACTAAGTGACTCATACTAGGAACTCATACCAAGGGACTCATGCCAACTCATTCTACGGGATTCATTCTAAGGGACTCATATCACCTCATACTAAGGGACTCATACCACCTCATACTAATGGAATCATACCACCTCATACTAAGGGACTCATTCTAGGGACTCATACCTCCGCATACATAAGGACTCATACTAGGGACTCATACCACCTCATACTAAAGGACTCATTCTAGGGAGTCCTTTAGTATGGGATACCTCATACTAGGGACTCATACTAGGGACTCATACCACCTTGTACTAAGGGACTCATACCACCTCATACTAGAGACTCATACCACCTCATACTAAGGGACTCATTCCACCTCATACTAGGGACTCATACCACCTCATACTAGGGACTCATACCACCTCATACTAAGGGACTCATACCACCTCATACTAGGGACTCATTCCACCTCATACTAAGGGACTCATACTAGAGACTCATACCACCTCATACTAGGGACTCATACCACCTCATACTAGGGACTCATACCACCTCATACTAAGGGACTCATTCCACCTCATACTAGGGACTCATACCACCTCATACTAGGGACTCATTCCACCTCATACTAAGGGACTCATTCCACCTCATACTAGGGACTCATACCACCTAATACTAAGGGACTCATTCCACCTCATACTAAGGGACTCATACCACCTCATACTAGGGACTCATACCACCTCATACTAAGGGACTCATACCACCTCATACTAAAGGACTCATTCCACCTCATACTAAGGGAATCATTCCACCTCATACTAAGGGACTCATTCCACCTCATACTAAGGGAATCATACTAGGGACTAGTACCACCTCATACTAAGGGACTCATACTAGAGACTAGTACCACCTCATACTAAGGGACTCATACTAGAGACTAGTACCACCTCATACTAGGGACTCATACCACCTCTTACTAAGGGAGTCATACCACCTCTTACTAAGGGACTCATACCACCTCCTACTAAGGTACTCATACTAGGGACTCATACTAGGGATTCATACCTCCTTATACTAAGGGACCCATACCACCTCATACTAAGGGACTCATACTAGGGACTCATACCACCTCATGCTAAGGGACTCATTCTTGGGACTCATAACACCTCATACTAATGTACTCATACTAGGGACTCATACCACCTCATACCAGGGGACTCATTCCAAGGGACTCATACTATTGACTCATACTAGGGACTCATACCACCTCATACTAAGGGACTCATACTAAGGGACTCATACTAGGGGCTCATACTAGGGACTCATACCATCTCATAGTAAGGGACTCATACCACCTCATACTAAGGGACTCATACCACCTCATACTAAGGGACTCATACTAGGGACTCATACCACTTTATACGAGGGACTCATTCAAGGGACTCATACTAGGGGCTCATACCACCTCATACTAAGGGACTCATACTAGTGACTCATACTAGGGGCTCATACCACCTCGTACTAAGGGACTCATTCCACCTCATACTAGGGACTCATACCACCTCATACTATGGGACTCGTACTAGGGACTCATACCACTTCATATGAGGGACTCATACTAGGGACTCATACTAGGGGCTCATACCACCTCATACTATGTGACTCATACCACCTCATACTAGGGACTCATACCACCTCTTACTAAAGGACTTATTCCACCTCATACTAAAGGAATCATTCCACCTCATACTAAGGGACTCATCCTAGGGACTCATACCACCTCATACTAGGGACTCATACTAGGGACTAGTACCAACTCATACTAAGGGACTCATACTAGGGACTCATACTAGGGACTCATACCATCTCATAGTAAGGGACTCATACCACCTCATACTAAGGGACTCATACCACCTCATACTAAGGGACTCATACTAGGGACTCATACCACTTTATACGAGGGACTCATTCAAGGGACTCATACTAGGGGCTCATACCACCTCATACTAAGGGACTCATACTAGGGACTCATACCACCTCATACTAGGGACTCATACTAGGTATTCATACCACCTCATACTAAGGGACTGATACCACCTCATACATCTATAAGTACCTAGGTGTCTGGCTAGACTGCAAACTCTCCTTCCAGACTCATATCAAACATCTCCAATCGAAAATCAAATCAAGAGTCGGCTTTCTATTCCGCAACAAAGCCTCCTTCACTCACGCCGCCAAGCTTACCCTAGTAAAACTGACTATCCTACCGATCCTCGACTTCGGCGATGTCATCTACAAAATGGCTTCCAACACTCTACTCAGCAAACTGGATGCAGTCTATCACAGTGCCATCCGTTTTGTCACTAAAGCACCTTATACCACCCACCACTGCGACTTGTATGCTCTAGTCGGCTGGCCCTCGCTACATATTCGTCGCCAGACCCACTGGCTCCAGGTCATCTACAAGTCCATGCTAGGTAAAGCTCCGCCTTATCTCAGCTCACTGGTCACGATGGCAACACCCATCCGTAGCACGCGCTCCAGCAGGTGTATCTCACTGATCATCCCTAAAGCCAACACCTCATTTGGCCGCCTTTCGTTCCAGTACTCTGCTGCCTGTGACTGGAACGAATTGCAAAAATCGCTGAAGTTGGAGACTTTTATCTCCCTCACCAACTTCAAACATCAGCTATCTGAGCAGCTAACCGATCGCTGCAGCTGTACATAGTCTATTGGTAAATAGCCCACCCATTTTCACCTACCTCATCCCCATACTGTTTTTATTTATTTATTTTTCTGCTCTTTTGCACACCAATATCTCTACCTGTACATGACCATCTGATCATTTATCACTCCAGTGTTAATCTGCAAAATTGTAATTATTCGCCTACCTCATGCCTTTTGCACACATTGTATATAGACTCCCCCCTTTGTTTTTCTACTGTGTTATTGACTTGTTAATTGTTTACTCCATGTGTAACTCTGTGTTGTCTGCTCATACTGCTATGCTTTATCTTGGCCAGGTCGCAGTTGCAAATGAGAACTTGTTCTCAACTAGCCTACCTGGTTAAATAAAGGTGAAATAAAAATAAAATAAAAAATACTAAGGGACTGATACCACCACATACTAAGCGACTGATACCACCTCATACTAAGGGACTGACACCACCTCCTACTAAGGGACTGACACCACCTCATGCTAGGGACTCATACTAGGGACTAGTACCACCTCATACTAAGGGACTGATACCACCTCATACTAAGGGACTGATACCACCTCATACCCATGGACTGATACCACCTCATACTAAGGGACTGATACCACCTCATACTAA
This sequence comes from Oncorhynchus mykiss, assembly GCF_057628025.1. Taxonomy (NCBI): domain Eukaryota; kingdom Metazoa; phylum Chordata; class Actinopteri; order Salmoniformes; family Salmonidae; genus Oncorhynchus; species Oncorhynchus mykiss. Next base: position 47,499,950 of record NC_143041.1, on the reverse strand, counting down.
GGGACTGATACCACCTCATACTAAGGGACTGATAACACCTCATACTAGGGACTCATACTAGGAACAAGTACGAGGGACTGACACCACCTCATACTAAGGGACTCAGTAGCTAGGAGAGGAGTACAGTATTTAGGAGAGCAGGGAGGAGGAGTACAGTAACCAGGAGAAGAGGGAGGAGGAGTACAGTAGCTAGGAGAGGAGGGAGGAGGAGTACAGTAGCTAGGAGAGGATGGTTTAGTGTTGTCTGGTTTAGTGTTGTTTGGTCTCATGTTGTCTGGTTTAGTGTTGTCTGGTTTAGTGTTGTCTGGTTTAGTGTTGTCTGGTTTAGTGTTGTCTGGTCTCATGTTGTCTGGTTTCATGTTGTCTGGTTTCATGTTGTCTGGTTTAGTGTTGTCTGGTTTAGTGTTGTCTGGATTAATTTAGTCTGGTTTAATGTTGTCTGGTTTAGTGTTGTCTGTTCTCATGTTGTCTGGTTTAGTGTTGTCTGGTTTAGTGTTGTCTGGTCTCATGTTGTCTGGTTTAATGTTGTCTGGTTTAGTGTTGTCTGGTCTAGTGTTGTCTGGTTTAGTGTTGTCTGGTCTCATGTTGTCTGGTTTAGTGTTGTCTGGTTTAGTGTTGTCTTGTTTAGTGTTGTCTGGGTTAGTGTTGTCTGGTTTAGTGTTGTCTGGTTTAGTGTTGTCTGGTTTAGTGTTGTCTTGTTTAGTGTTGTCTGGGTTAGTGTTGTCTGGTTTAGTGTTGTCTGGTTTAATGTCCGGGTCTCGTGTTGTCTGGTTTAGTGTTGTCTGGTTTAATGTTGTCTGGTTTAGTGTACTCTGCTTTAATGTTGTCTGGTTTAGTGTTGTCTAGTTTAGTGTTGTCTGGTTTAGTGTTGTCTTGTTTAATGTTGTCTGGGTTAGTGTTGTCTGGTTTAGTGTTGTCTGGTTTAGTGTTGTCTGGTTTAGTGTTGTCTGGTCTCATGTTGTCTGGTTTATTGTTGTCTGGTCTAGTGTTGTCTGGTCTAGTGTTGTCTGGTTTAGTGTTGTCTGGTTTAGTGTTGTCTGGTTTAATGTCTGGTTTAATGTCCGGATCTCGTGTTGTCTGGTTTAATGTTGTCTGGTTTAGTGTACTCTGCTTTAATGTTGTCTGGTTTAGTGTTGTCTGGTTTAGTGTTGTCTGGTCTCATGTTGTCTGGTTTAGTGTTGTCTGGTGTCGTGTTGTCTGGTTTAGTGTTGTCCGGTTTAGTGTTGTCTGGTTTAGTGTTGTCTGGTCTCATGCTGTCCGGTTTAGTGTTGTCTGGTTTAGTGTTGTCTGGTTTAGTGTTGTCTGGTTTAGTGTCGTCTGGATTTGTGTCGTCTGGTTTAGTGTCGTCTGGTTTAGTGTTGTCTGATTTAGTGTTGTCTGGTTTAGTGTTGTCTGGTTTAGTGTTGTCTGGTTTAGTGTTGTATGGTTTAATGTTGTCTGGTTTAGTGTCGTCTGGTTTAGTGTTGTCTGGTCTCATGTTGTCTGGTCTCATGTTGTCCAGTTTAGTGTTGTCTGGTTTCGTGTTGTCTGGTTTACTGTTGTCTGGTTTAGTGTTGTCTGGTCTCATGTTGTCCGGTTTAGTGTTGTCTGGTCTCATGTTGTCCGGTTTAGTGTTGTCTGGTCTCGTGTTGTCTGGTTTAGTGTTGTCTGGTCTCATGTTGTCTGGTTTAGTGTTCTCTTGTCTCGTGTTGTCTGGTTTAGTGTTGTCTGGTCTCGTGTTGTCTGGTTTAGTGTTGTCCGGTTTAGTGTTGTCTGGTTTAGTGTTGTCTGGTATCGTGTTGTCTGGTTTAGTGTAGTCTGGTCTCATGTTGTCCAGTTTAGTGTTGTCTGGTTTCGTGTTGTCTGGTTTACTGTTGTCTGGTTTAGTGTTGTCTGGTCTCATGTTGTCCGGTTTAGTGTTGTCTGGTCTCATGTTGTCCGGTTTAGTGTTGTCTGGTCTCGTGTTGTCTGGTTTAGTGTTGTCTGGTCTCATGTTGTCTGGTTTAGTGTTCTCTTGTCTCGTGTTGTCTGGTTTAGTGTTGTCTGGTCTCGTGTTGTCTGGTTTAGTGTTGTCCGGTTTAGTGTTGTCTGGTTTAGTGTTGTCTGGTCTCGTGTTGTCTGGTTTAGTGTAGTCTGGTCTCATGTTGTCCGGTTTAGTGTTGTCTGGTCTCATGTTGTCTGGTTTAGTGTTGTCTGGTCTCGTGTTGTCTGGTTTAGTGTTGTCTGGTCTCGTGTTGTCTGGTTTAGTGTTGTCTGGTCTCATGTTGTCTGGTTTAGTGTTGTCTGGTCTCGTGTTGTCTGGTTTAGTGTTGTCTGGTTTAGTGTTGTCTGGTCTCATGCTGTCCGGTTTAGTGTTGTCTGGTTTAGTGTTGTCTGGTTTAGTGTTGTCTGGTTTAGTGTCGTCTGGATTTGTGTCGTCTGGTTTAGTGTCGTCTGGTTTAGTGTTGTCTGGTTTAGTGTTGTCTGGTTTAGTGTTGTCTGGTTCAGTGTCGTCTGGTTTAGTGTTGTATGGTTTAATGTTGTCTGGTTTAGTGTCGTCTGGTTTAGTGTTGTCTGGTCTCATGTTGTCTGGTCTCATGTTGTCCAGTTTAGTGTTGTCTGGTTTACTGTTGTCTGGTTTACTGTTGTCTGGTTTAGTGTTGTCTGGTCTCATGTTGTCTGGTTTAGTGTTGTCTGGTCTCATGTTGTCCGGTTTAGTGTTGTCTGGTCTCGTGTTGTCTGGTTTAGTGTTGTCTGGTCTCATGTTGTCCTGTTCAGTGCTGTCTGGTCTCATGTTGTCTGGTTTAGTGTTCTCTTGTCTCGTGTTGTCTGGTTTAGTGTTGTCTGGTCTCGTGTTGTCTGGTTTAGTGTTGTCCGGTTTAGTGTTGTCTGGTTTAGTGTTGTCTGGTCTCGTGTTGTCTGGTTTAGTGTAGTCTGGTCTCATGTTGTCCGGTTTAGTGTTGTCTGGTCTCATGTTGTCTGGTTTAGTGTTGTCTGGTCTCGTGTTGTCTGGTTTAGTGTTGTCTGGTCTCGTGTTGTCTGGTTTAGTGTTGTCTGGTCTCGTGTTGTCTGGTTTAGTGTTGTCCGGTTTAGTGTTGTCTGGTTTAATGTTGTCTGGTCTCATGTTGTCTGGTTTAGTGTTGTCTGGTTTAGTGTTGTCTGGTTTAGTGTTGTCTGGGTTAGTGTTGTCTGGTTTAGTGTTGTCAGGTTTAGTGTTGTCTGGTCTCATGTAATCTGGTCTCGTGTTGTATGGTTTAGTGTTGTCTGGTCTCATGTTGTCTGGTTTAATGTTGTCTGGTTTAGTGTCGTCTGATTTAGTGTTGTCTGGTTTAGTGTTGTCTGGTTTAGTGTTGTCTGGTTTAGTGTTGTCTGGTCTCATGTTGTCTGTTTTGGTGTTGTCTGTTTTAATGTTGTCTGGTCTCATGCTGTCTGGTTTAATGTTGTCTGGTCTCGTGTTGTCTGGTTTAGTGTTGTCTGGTCTCGTGTTGTCTGGTTTAGTGTTGTCTGGTCTCATGTTGTCTTGTTTAGTGTTGTCTGGTTTAGTGTTGTCTGGTTTAGTGTTGTCTGGTTTAGTGTTGTCTGGTCTCATGTTGTCTGGTTTAGTGTTGTCTGGTCTCATGTTGTCTGGTTTAGTGTTGTCTGGTTTAGTGTTGTCTGGTTTAGTGTTGTCTGGTCTCATGTTGTCTGGTTTAGTGTTGTCTGGTTTAGTGTTGTCTGGTTTAGTGTTGTCTGGTCTCATGTTGTCCGGTTTAGTGTTATCTGGTTTAGTGTTGTCTGGTCTCATGCTGTCCGGTTTAGTGTTGTCTGGTTTAGTGTTGTCTGATTTAATGTCTGGTTTAATGTCCGGGTTAGTGTCGTCTGGTTTAGTGTTGTCTGATTTAATGTCTGGTTTAATGTCCGGGTTAGTGTTGTCTGGTTTAGTGTTGTCTGATTTAATGTCTGGTTTAATGTCCGGGTTAGTGTCGTCTCGTTTAGTGTCTGGTTTAGTGTTGTCTGGTTTAGTGTTGTCTGGGTTAGTGTCGTCTCGTTTTGTGTCTGGTTTAGTGTTGTCTGGTTAGTGTTGTCTGGGTTAGTGTCGTCTCGTTTTGTGTCTGGTTTAGTGTTGTCTGGTTTAGTGTTGTCTGGGTTAGTGTCGTCTCGTTTTGTGTCTGGTTTAGTGCTGTCTGGTTTAGTGTTGTCTGGGTTAGTGTCGTCTCGTTTTGTGTCTGGTTTAGTGTTGTCTGGTTTAGTGTTGTCTGGGTTAGTGTCGTATCGTTTTGTGTCTGGTTTAGTGTTGTCTGGTTTAGTGTTGTCTGGTCTAATGTCTGGTTTAATGTCCGGGTTAGTGTCGTCTGGTTTAGTGTTGTCTGGTTTAGCGTTGTCTGGTTTAGTGTTGTCTGGTTTAGTGTCGTCTGGTTTAGTGTTGTATGGTTTAATGTTGTCTGGTTTAGTGTCATCTGGTTTAGTGTTGTCTGGTCTCATGTTGTCTGGTCTCATGTTGTCCGGTTTAGTGTTGTCTGGTCTCATGTTGTCTGGTTTAGTGTTGTCTGGTCTCATGTTGTCCGGTTTAGTGTTGTCTGGTCTCGTGTTGTCTGGTGTAGTGTTGTCTGGTCTCATGTTGTCCGGTTTAGTGTTGTCTGGTCTCATGTTGTCTGGTTTAGTGTTGTCTGGTTTAGTGTTGTCTGGTCTCGTGTTGTCTGGTTTAGTGTTGTCTGGTCTTGTGTTGTCTGGTCTCGTGTTGTCTGGTTTAGTGTTGTCCGGTTTAGTGTTGTCTGGTTTAGTGTTGTCTGGTCTCATGTTGTCCGGTTTAGTGTTGTCTGGTCTCGTGTTGTCTGGTTTAGTGTTGTCTGGTCTCATGTTGTCCGGTTTAGTGTTGTCTGGTCTCATGTTGTCTGGTTTAGTGTTGTCCGGCTATTGTTGTCTGGTTTAGTGTTGTCTGGTCTCATGTTGTCCGGTTTAGTGTTGTCTGGTTTAGTGTTGTCTGGTTTAGTGTTGTCTGGGTTAGTGTTGTTTGGTTTAGTGTTGTCAGGTTTAGTGTTGTCTGGTCTCGTGTTGTCTGGTTTAGTGTTGTCTGGTCTCATGTTGTCCGGTTTAGTGTTGTCTGGTCTCATGTTGTCTGGTTTAGTGTTGTCTGGTTTAGTGTTGTCTGGTTTAGTGTTGTCTGGTCTCATGTTGTCCGGTTTAGTGTTGTCTGGTCTCGTGTTGTCTGGTTTAGTGTTGTCTGGTCTCATGTTGTCCGGTTTAGTGTTGTCTGGTCTCATGTTGTCTGGTTTAGTGTTGTCCGGTTTATTGTTGTCTGGTTTAGTGTTGTCTGGTCTCATGTTGTCCGGTTTAGTGTTGTCTGGTTTAGTGTTGTCTGGTTTAGTGTTGTCTGGTATAGTGTTGTCTGGTTTAGTGTTGTCTGGGTTAGTGTTGTTTGGTTTAGTGTTGTCAGGTTTAGTGTTGTCTGGTCTCATGTAGTCTGGTCTCGTGTTGTATGGTTTAGTGTTGTCTGGTCTCATGTTGTCTGGTTTAATGTTGTCTGGTTTAGTGTCGTCTGATTTAGTGATGTCTGGTTTAGTGTTGTCTGGTTTAGTGTTGTCTGGTTTAGTGTTGTCTGGTCTCATGTTGTCTGTTTTGGTGTTGTCTGATTTAATGTTGTCTGGTCTCATGTTGTCTGGTTTAATGTTGTCTGGTTTAGTGTTGTCTGGTCTCGTGTTGTCTGGTTTAGTGTTGTCTGGTCTCGTGTTGTCTGGTTTAGTGTTGTCTGGTTTAGTGTTGTCTGGTCTCATGTTGTCTTGTTTAGTGTTGTCTGGTTTAGTGTTGTCTGGTTTAGTGTTGTCTGGTTTAGTGTTGTCTGGTCTCATGTTGTCTGGTTTAGTGTTGTCTGGTCTCATGTTGTCTGGTTTAGTGTTGTCTGGTTTAGTTTTGTCTGGTTTAGTGTTGTCTGGTCTCATGTTGTCTGGTTTAGTGTTGTCTGGTTTAGTGTTGTCTGGTCTCATGTTGTCTGGTTTAGTTTTGTCTGGTCTCATGTTGTCCGGTTTAGTGTTGTCTGGTTTAGTGTTGTCTGGTCTCATGTTGTCCGGTTTAGTGTTGTCTGGTTTAGTGTTGTCTGGTTTAGTGTTGTCTGATTTAATGTCTGGTTTAATGTCCGGGTTAGTGTCGTTTGGTTTAGTGTTGTCTGATTTAATGTCTGGTTTAATGTCCGGGTTAGTGTTGTCTGGTTTAGTGTTGTCTGATTTAATGTCTGGTTTAATGTCCGGATTAGTGTTGTCTGTTTTAGTGTTGTGTGATTTAATGTCTGGTTTAATGTCCGGGTTAGTGTCGTCTCGTTTAGTGTCTGGTTTAGTGTTGTCTGGTTTAGTGTTGTCTGGGTTAGTGTCGTCTCGTTTTGTGTCTGGTTTAGTGTTGTCTGGTTTAGTGTTGTCTGGGTTAGTGTCGTCTCATATTGTGTCTGGTTTAGTGTTGTCTGGTTTAGTGTTGTCTGGGATAGTGTCTTCTCGTTTTGTGTCTGGTTTAGTGTTGTCTGGTTTAGTGTTGTCTGGTTTAATGTCTGGTTTAATGTCCGGGTTAGTGTCGTCTGGTTTAGTGTTGTCTGGTTTAATGTCTGGTTTAATGTCCGGGTTAGTGTCGTCTGGTTTAGTGTTGTCTGATTTAATGTCTGGTTTAATGTCCGGGTTAGTGTCGTCTCGTTTAGTGTTGTCTGATTTAATGTCTGGTTTAATGTCCGGGTTAGTGTTGTCTGGTTTAGTGTTGTCTGATTTAATGTCTGGTTTAATGTCCGGGTTAGTGTTGTCTGGTTTAGTGTTGTCTGATTTAATGTCTGGTTTAATGTCCGGGTTAGTGTCGTCTCGTTTAGTGTTGTCTGGTCTCATGTTGTCTGGTTTAGTGTTGTCTGATTTAATGTCTGGTTTAATGTCCGAGTTAGTGTTGTCTGATTTAATGTCTGGTTTAATGTCCGGGTTAGTGTTGTCTGGTTTAGTGTTGTCTGATTTAATGTCTGGTTTAATGTCCTGGTTAGTGTTGTCTGGTTTAGTGTTGTCTGATTTAATGTCTGGTTTAATGTCCGGGTTAGTGTTGTCTGGTTTAGTGTTGTCTGATTTAATGTCTGGTTTAATGTCCGGGTTAGTGTTGTCTGGTTTAGTGTTGTCTGATTTAATGTCTGGTTTAATGTCCGGGTTAGTGTTGTCTGGTTTAGTGTTGTCTGATTTAATGTCTGGTTTAATGTCCGGGTTAGTGTTGTCTGGTTTAGTGTTGTCTGATTTAATGTCTGGTTTAATGTCCGGGTTAGTGTTGTCTGGTTTAGTGTCTGGTTTAGTGTTGTCTGGTTTAATGTCCGGGTTAGTGTTGTCTGGTTTAGTGTTGTCTGGTTTAGTGTTGTCTGGTATAGTGTTGTCAGGTTTAGTGTTGTCTGGTCTCATGTAGTCTGGTCTCGTGTTGTATGGTTTAGTGTTGTCTGGTCTCATGTTGTCTGGTTTAATGTTGTCTGGTTTAGTGTCGTCTGATTTAGTGATGTCTGGTTTAGTGTTGTCTGGTTTAGTGTTGTCTGGTTTAGTGTTGTCTGGTCTCATGTTGTCTGTTTTGGTGTTGTCTGATTTAATGTTGTCTGGTCTCATGTTGTCTGGTTTAATGTTGTCTGGTTTAGTGTTGTCTGGTCTCGTGTTGTCTGGTTTAGTGTTGTCTGGTCTCGTGTTGTCTGGTTTAGTGTTGTCTGGTTTAGTGTTGTCTGGTCTCATGTTGTCTTGTTTAGTGTTGTCTGGTTTAGTGTTGTCTGGTTTAGTGTTGTCTGGTTTAGTGTTGTCTGGTCTCATGTTGTCTGGTTTAGTGTTGTCTGGTCTCATGTTGTCTGGTTTAGTGTTGTCTGGTTTAGTTTTGTCTGGTTTAGTGTTGTCTGGTCTCATGTTGTCTGGTTTAGTGTTGTCTGGTCTCATGTTGTCCGGTTTAGTGTTGTCTGGTTTAGTGTTGTCTGGTCTCATGTTGTCCGGTTTAGTGTTGTCTGGTTTAGTGTTGTCTGGTTTAGTGTTGTCTGATTTAATGTCTGGTTTAATGTCCGGGTTAGTGTCGTTTGGTTTAGTGTTGTCTGATTTAATGTCTGGTTTAATGTCCGGGTTAGTGTTGTCTGGTTTAGTGTTGTCTGATTTAATGTCTGGTTTAATGTCCGGATTAGTGTTGTCTGTTTTAGTGTTGTGTGATTTAATGTCTGGTTTAATGTCCGGGTTAGTGTCGTCTCGTTTAGTGTCTGGTTTAGTGTTGTCTGGTTTAGTGTTGTCTGGGTTAGTGTCGTCTCGTTTTGTGTCTGGTTTAGTGTTGTCTGGTTTAGTGTTGTCTGGGTTAGTGTCGTCTCATATTGTGTCTGGTTTAGTGTTGTCTGGTTTAGTGTTGTCTGGGATAGTGTCTTCTCGTTTTGTGTCTGGTTTAGTGTTGTCTGGTTTAGTGTTGTCTGGTTTAATGTCTGGTTTAATGTCCGGGTTAGTGTCGTCTGGTTTAGTGTTGTCTGGTTTAATGTCTGGTTTAATGTCCGGGTTAGTGTCGTCTGGTTTAGTGTTGTCTGATTTAATGTCTGGTTTAATGTCCGGGTTAGTGTCGTCTCGTTTAGTGTTGTCTGATTTAATGTCTGGTTTAATGTCCGGGTTAGTGTTGTCTGGTTTAGTGTTGTCTGATTTAATGTCTGGTTTAATGTCCGGGTTAGTGTTGTCTGGTTTAGTGTTGTCTGATTTAATGTCTGGTTTAATGTCCGGGTTAGTGTCGTCTCGTTTAGTGTTGTCTGGTCTCATGTTGTCTGGTTTAGTGTTGTCTGATTTAATGTCTGGTTTAATGTCCGAGTTAGTGTTGTCTGATTTAATGTCTGGTTTAATGTCCGGGTTAGTGTTGTCTGGTTTAGTGTTGTCTGATTTAATGTCTGGTTTAATGTCCTGGTTAGTGTTGTCTGGTTTAGTGTTGTCTGATTTAATGTCTGGTTTAATGTCCGGGTTAGTGTTGTCTGGTTTAGTGTTGTCTGATTTAATGTCTGGTTTAATGTCCGGGTTAGTGTCGTCTCGTTTAGTGTTGTCTGATTTAATGTCTGGTTTAATGTCCGGGTTAGTGTTGTCTGGTTTAGTGTTGTCTGATTTAATGTCTGGTTTAATGTCCGGGTTAGTGTTGTCTGGTTTAGTGTCTGGTTTAGTGTTGTCTGGTTTAATGTCCGGGTTAGTGTCGTCTGGTTTACTGTCTGGTTTAGTGTTGTCTGGTTTAATGTCCGGGTTAGTCTCGTCTCGTTTAGTGTCTGGTTTAGTGTTGTCTGGTTTAATGTCCGGGTTAGTGTTGTCTGGTTTAATGTCTGATTTAATGTCCGGGTTAGTCTCGTCTCGTTTAGTGTCTGGTTTAGTGTTGTCTGATTTAATGTCCGGGTTAGTGTCGTCTGGTTTTGTGTCTGGTTTAGTGTTTCCTGGTTTAATGTCCGGGTTAGTGTCGTCTCGTTTAGTGTCTGGTTTAGTGTTGTCGCGTTTAGTGTTGTCTGGTTTAATGTCCGGGTTAGTGTTGTCTGGTTTAGTGTCTGGTTTAGTGTTGTCTGGTTTAATGTCCGGGTTAGTGTCGTCTGGTTTAGTGTCTGGTTTAGTGTTGTCTGGTTTAATGTCCGGGTTAGTGTCGTCTCGTTTAGTGTCTGGTTTAGTGTTGTCTGGTTTAATGTCCGGGTTAGTGTTGTCTGGTTTAATGTCTGGTTTAATGTCCGGCTTAGTGTCGTCTGGTTTAGTGTCTGGTTTAGTGTTGTCTGGTTTAATGTCCGGGTTAGTGTCGTCTCGTTTATTGTCTGGTTTAGTGTTGTCTCGTTTAGTGTTTTCTGGTTTAATGTCCGGGTTAGTGTCGTCTGATTTAGTGTCTGGTTTAGTGTTGTCTGGTTTAATGTCCGTGTTAGTGTCGTCTCGTTTAGTGTCTGGTTTAGTGTTGTCTGGTTTAATGTCCGGGTTAGTGTCGTCTCGTTTAGTGTCTGGTTTAGTGTTGTCTGGTTTAGTGTTGTCCGGGTTAGTGTTGTCTGGTTTAATGTCTGGGTTAGTGTCGTCTCGTTTAGTGTCTGGTTTAGTGTTGTCTGGTTTAGTGTTGTCCGGGTTAGT